>NC_056741.1:360546960-360803495 GCF_019279795.1 Protopterus annectens
AATTTCCATTTATTTCTATGTAATTTGCTCCTTCCCCATTTTAAAGATCCTCTTCCAGTTGTTTATCTCTTTTATAAAACAGCTGCCAACCTATTAAACTCCCAAAACATATGCTCCCACATAGCTCTCTTTCTTTCATTCCCATCACACCTCCAACATTTGCTATCTACCTGAGGAAAATTTCTATGATGTCTGCTTGGGCTATAAAAATACCTATACAAACACTTCCAAGCAAAGATCCTAAACCTTCTAGACTTTGTTACATACTGAGAAGCCACAATTGCTTATCCAGTCTCTCTTCCAGTCTTTTCTAACCTCCTCTGATTGATTCTTACAGTTATAATGCAATATTTTATATGAACTACCAATTGTTCCTGTTTTTAACAGCAACTTCTGTTCTAGATTTGACTAAAATCCCTTCCAGAACAAGTCTTTCACTTAAGATTCCCCTATCCCTTTCTCTTTGCCTGTACTCTGATATCAGTCCCTGGTAGGGAAGGCAGTGGCTTAGCTTCAGTCTAAACGTCTTCCTGGCCTCATACCAGTCTATTACTTTTCCCTCACTGATTATTTGCTCCCAATACTGCTGTTTCTCCAGTAAATTCCTGCACTTTCTTCCCTGTTTTTTGTACCCCTACTTACAGTCATCCTAGTGGGAAAATCCCTTTTCTTCATTCTCATGATGGGTTTGTTCTTAGAATATTTTCTGCTACTTTATTACTATATTATGAATAGTCGCTACTATTCTGCTTAAGGTTCTGCATCCAAAATCTCTCTCTCTTTCTTGAAATTCCCCCTGCTTCAACATTATCCCTTTCCATTTTGAATAATACACTTCTACTTGTGCTATGTAGAAGAGCCTTAACTGTGTAGCTCTACAATATCACCTCAAGTCAGGTAATCCTAAACTACCTTGCTGTATAGGAAGGATCAACTTATACCACTTAACTTGCCCTCTTCCCCTTCCAGATAAATTCCTTCAGCTCTTTACTGATTATTGTCCACAACTTCTCCTCTGGTTGATAAAAATATGCCTGACCCATATATAAAATTAAGTGGACAATACATTTTCACTGTTTGTATCGTACTACATACACAAGAGTTTCCACTTTTCTCAGTTCTTTGTACTAGCTTTTGTTTAGTCTCTTCCTATATATCATTAGCTGCTGTAACAGAACCCATACTCCTAAATACGTAATTTTATCTTGTACCCATAAATATGGCTATTGTTGAAACAACTTTTGTGTGGGTACATAATGTACAACTCTAGCCTTTATCTTCATTAGTTTTATATCACAAAAATACATGAAACTGTCTCAAAATGTTCCACACTGCTGAGGTATCCTTTTCTGCATTTATCAGCCACAGAATTACATCATTTGAAAATAAAGCCAACTTTTCTTGATTGCCATACCTATTATATCCTTACATATCCGAGTCCCTTATTTTCTTTGCCAATGGCTCTAAATATAAAGCAAATGACAAAGGGAAAAGAGGACACCCCTGCCTGGTTCCTCTGTTCAAACACAGCTTATATGAGAGTACTCTCCCCACTTTATTTCTTGCCTCCGATCCTTCATATAGCCTTCTAATTAACTTTACTATTTTATCTGGTAATCTTAATGCTTCCTTTGCCTTACTCAAAATTCAAGCTTCTGTCAAATGCTTTCTCTGCATCACAACCCACCAACAGTAATTTTTCTTCCATTCTGCTTCCCTATCAATCATAATTTTTGTATTAATGGTATGAAATGTTTGCCCCTTCACAAAAACCCCATTGATCCATATTTACGAATTTTGAAAACATCTTTGCCAGTCTTTTAGCTGGCGTAGACAAACAGTTTATAATCATGGTTTAAAACTGAAATGGGCCTGTATGAAGCTGGGTCCGAAGGGTTCTGCACTTAGGTAATATAGCCACCACAACTTTCTTCCAAGATGTCGGTGCTTGTCGGTGCTTCCCCTCCTTTTAAGTACTGATAAACAAAATCTTCCAGATCTTTATCACTTTCTTCCCTCCTAACTTCCAAACTTCCACAGTAACACTACCTGTTCTTGGGAACTTTCCTGAAGATTGATTACACATCACCACATTTATCTCACTACCTCCTAGCTTAAATGTTAGTTACTGAGCCTCATCTACCTCTAACTTTGGCATAATTAAAATTGTCCATAAATATTTCCATCTGTGCTCTTTTTGATTTCCATATTTCTCTGCTTTATACAAATTTTCCATAATAGCAGTTGTTGGTGGAATATTAATACATGCCAGCAAAATCCTCCTCCCTTGCTAATTAATCCCCATAGTACTACAAATCTACCATTACTAGCTTTTTCCCCTCTTCTATCACTATCAGAGCCCCAGTACCAATTAGTATAATTACTAACCTTTCACTTTGCCTATGGTAGTCTGCTGATTATCCATTCTAAAATCCTCTCTTTGTCAAATGTGCATGCTAATTTTTACCCAGATGTGCCTCCTGCAGCAATGCTATTTGCATTCTGTATTTCTTAATATAAATCCAATACTTTCATTTTGTCTACACCTGTAGTGTAGCCATTATGATAAAAGCTATTGTTCCCATACATGACAGTTTTTTGAATACGTATTTCCAACTTTTATGTTACATACACACACTATTTGACAAGCTTACCTTTTATACAGTTTCTTCTCATCTCTATTTGAACCTATGCCATGTTTTAAGACCTCTTTACTTTAATGAAAACCCTCAAACAAAATAAATACATTTTCAAAACACACTCATCACCTATTAACTAAGAATAAACACATAAAATGATGTGCATCTTTAAAAAACTAAGCTGAACCTTTCAGATTAGAAAAAAAATGCCCCAAACTGACAGCTGCATCCACAAGCATTACCTAACATAAAATTAAGGTTACTCATATTAAACCACAGGTTACAACCTGTGTTCCCACTTACATTCATTGTGAATGGTTCTTTTCTTACCTATATTCACCTCCCTGATGTGAAAATCAACTTGTATGCTTTCAAAACACAGTGCAATGGCTATCTTTAAATAAAACTAAACTGTACACTGTTCTATTAAATGCATTAAAGCATTAAGGCTGCTATGTAGCCTACTACTCACTTCCCATAATTTCAAATATTATGCTTCACCGTGTGCTGTACCTTTAAATTTTGCATGTCCCTCAGCAAAGAGTGCACAGAACTTTCAAAAGCAATTGCTTGTACCTGCAGAATGCTTGTCTCCATGGAAAAGTGTTCAGCAATAAAGCTTTGTAAATTTCATCCAGAACAGAATGCTGCCTTCAGCTGCAGAAACATCTTAACTTTAACTACGCATTTACTAATGGAAATAAAAAACAAACAATCCAATATCTTTGCAATTATAAGAAACTTAGCATTTTACATGGCTTTCATCATTTTCATTTTTAAAACCCACTTGCTTACAGAAAACACTTGTTTACAGGTTCAGCCAAAGGCATTAATCCAGAGATTCACCTTTGTAAAAATAAATGCAAATATCTGATTCTACATACAAAATAATCAGTGCACTTTACGCTCAACCTCACCCCAGCAGGCCAAGATCATAGAATATTAACATTAAACTTGCTTTTGTCCAGCTTTTCTTCTCATTATACAGCAAATATTTCTTGCAACTAAAAAAGTACTTGTTTACTTTATTAACACATACAACAGTCACTGAAAATACTCATTCCACATTTAAAATACTCTTACACATAACATTCAGTTTATACCATGAAATGTTTTACACAAATAAGAACAAAATTGTTTTACTTACACTTAATTTCCAACCTTTTTTTGTGTCCTTCTAAACATTAATGACAAAGTGGGGAATATGCTTTACAATCCACCCACAAGGTTAACAAAGGCAACAAAAGTCCAGTCTTTTTCAGCCATTTTTCTTTGCAAAGCCATATTTCACAAATATGATCTTTACAGTCTCCGTGTGCACCAATTTCAGTGTTGCTGGTCTTCCTGTTCATCTCCATGTCCCAACACCAGACTCTGGTACAAGTCCAAGGTACTCCTGATACTTCTAGTCAACTCCTGTGCTTTTTTCTGTCCCAAGCATTTTTCTTTGCCAATGAATCCCCTTCCGATGTTTTAAAGTCTCTCTATGAACTTTAATGCCAGAAGAATGAGTAGCACAGCACCTTTCTGCTTGCTGGCTCACTTTTTGTTGGATAAATCATTTCTTCCTTAACATGTTCTGCATCAAAAATGATTTTCATCACCCAGAAAAAAATATACTCTGAAAAGAGTTAGATACAACAGCTTGAATATCACATCTTCCTCTCAGCATTCCCTAACTGCCAGGATAAATTTGCTTTTCTTTTGTCAAGTGTACAGTGAATAATCAGTTTCTGCAAACACACTGCTGTCTCCAGTGTTTGTATCTTGCCCTTCTACCAAGTTTTGTGAGGAACTCTTTCTGCTTGTATGACTACATCTTTACTAATAAAGGTCTTTGCTGATTTCTCATGACCATGTTTGGAGCATACACTCAGTGTGTCCTTTCAATTAACAAATCCTGCTGCAAAATATCAGTCCAGTTGCTTATTTGTCCTTTCACAAAATTAATGCAATATGTTTCCTTCCATTATATCTGGTACAACAGAAAATCTCAGCTTTTTTCTGTGTGTTCCGTCTTCCAACTCTATTTTTTTAAAGTCTTCTTGAGAAGCTGCATAGTCAGCCATCTTTTTTCTTTATTTCATCCTCTGATTTTTGCAGTTTTATCAGTTCATCTGAACAGCTAGTTAAAGCTTCTAGTACGTTTCCAGCCTTTTGATATTTGAGTTGATGTAGTCCTTCAATGTTTAATTTATTTTAATCATTTCTGAGTGCATTTGATCTATTTTTTGTCTAAATTACTGGAAGCCATCTCTTGAACCAAGGCTGAGGAGTGAACTAATTTTTGCTGAACTGCCACAGAGTCCTTCCCAGATGGTGTTTCTTTTTATTTATTTTTTTTTTTTTGGGGGGGGGGGGCAGTTCTACATTTCTTCTTTGCTGGCATCCAAGCAGTCTGCTTACTAGCCAGTAGATTAATTTTATCCCCAAAACAGTTTCAATGGCACTACTTTTTCCAAGTTTCTGTTTTCGTATTGGGAGAGCTGAAGTTATACTCTTGATCATGTGCAGCCATCTTAGAAGTTCATTGCTTAATACCAAGACTGCAGTTATGACAGTATTGTCTTGATTATTTAGTATGTGCTGAAAGAATGCAGGAAAAAATAAAGTTGAAGAGAAAGACATCATTTATTCTTTGATCATGTTTTTTATTCAGGCAATCACTGTATGAAAAGGCTGTGTGAAAAAAAATTAAAATAGATTTTGGGGTACCTAGAAACCTCATGGCATCACCACCCTCAGCATAATACTGTTATTTTCAATTTAGTTATTACAGTATAGTTTTGGTTAGTCAGTGTGTGCTGAAAGGATGCAAGTAAAGATTACATTTCTTTTTTTGGTCATAGTTTGTATGGCAATCATTGGATGGCAATGTTGTTTAAAAAAACTCTAAAATGCATCTCGGAGCATCTAGAAATCTCATGGCATCTGGGGGCTTAGCAGCCCCAGACCCCTTGCTTAATATTACAGTAGTCTTAGTTACTTAGCATATGTTGAAAGGATGCAGGTAAAACCAAAGCTGAAGAATTAGGCTAAATGTTTTCTTTCATAATGGTTTTTGTTCAGGAAATCACTGGATGAAAAAGATTAATTAAAAAAGCAATAAAATGCATCTCAGGGAATCCAGAAATGTCATGCTTTTTGGGGGCTTTGTGGCCCTTAGACCCCCAACTTAATGCAGTTGATTCCTCACAGTTGTCAGAGTGCAGTGGTGCCTAGACAGAACACGTAGGATGAATCAATGAACTGCAGAATGAATCAATAACTACAAGAAAACTGAAGATTAAGATAAACTGTGAAGAAAAAGAAGAAGAAAAAAGTAAGGTTTACCTACGACCAGCCATACAGGTAATAATTACTTGTCATTCTTAAACAAGTCACATAGCATTAGACAACATTCATTTAACATTTAGTCCAGACAACATGCTACCATTCTGCAACAGCAATACACTTGCTTGTTATTCAATTGGATAAACCCATTAGGCCTCAGAAGCAATCAGGAGCAGTATCTGGTTACATGACTTGCTCAAAGTTACACAGTAGATAAACAGAGACTGTGGGAATCAAACACAGGACACAACTCGGTCTTATCCTCTGCATTAAACTACCATCTACAACTGTACAACTACATACCTCTCAACTGTACCGAATTTCTCGGTTGCTACCAGTTTTGAGGTCCCAAATAATGTGGTGCCACGATTACAGAGTGGCACCCCATAATTTCTGATTTTCCCAGTTATTTTTTTTAAACTTTGGCCTTTTGACCTGACTTCATCACATGCACGATGACGTCGGGTCCATGAACAGCCTGCCAGCCTGTCGGAATTGGGCTCGGGGGTAACATGCGAGCATTTCCGGCTGCTCCAGGTAAGGATGTTTTCACGAGCTGCAAGGGAATGGTTCTGCTCTGCTGCAATGGGTCTCCACTTGGTTCGTTGCTTATTTTTGTTTTATACTGAGAGCTGACTCAGCTGTGGGAATTTGATGGGGTTTTTTCCACGAGCTGCAAGGGAATGGTTATGCTGCAATGGATCTCCACTTGGTTTGTTGTTTATTTTTTGTTATACTGACTCAGAGCTGAGGCAACTTACAGTGTGTGTGTATCTCCAGGGAACATTACCATTACAGGGAAATTGCTTGGGTGTGTAAGGGGTCTCCGGGAACATTGCTGCTTGGTTCATTGTTTATTATTTTATATTCAGAAGCTGCTTGGTTCATTTTTTATTATTTTATATTGATATTCACATTGCTGCTTGATATGTTGGGTAGATATTTGAGGGAATTTGGTTTAAGTTACGCTACAGTTCATTCAACTTTACAGTGTGTCTCTGGGAACATTACAGGGAAGTGTACAAGGTGTGTGTGTGTGTGTGTGTGTGTGTGTGTGTGTGTGTGTGTGTGTGTGTAGTGATTGTGGTTAATGCTTTATGTCTTTCAAACTACCAAATCAGCTTCTGATAAGAACATTGGTATAAGACTTATAAGGATGCCCTAGACCTTACAAAAACCTCTTCATAGCAGTGGGCTTACATCTAAGTCCAACTCTACAAGTTTCAGGAAGCAAGAGCCTGAATTCCCTGCCCACCACCACTTGTGAAAATCGTCCAGATTTTTGCCTCATATTTTTGTTCTGTTCCTCATAACATCTGGAGTTTTCTGGATTTTTGTGGCAAATCAATGAAGGATTGAATTCACTAAATAATGACAGGCATTTGAATTTCAGACTTCATATTCTCCAGAAAATAAATGGTAACACAAAACCTTTTATTCTAGCAATTTTCTAAGTTTATAAGATCAATATTTGAAATTTGTCCCTATTTTTGGGGCTATATTCCCCCAGTATTGGCTTTGTCCAGGCGTCTTGTGCTAAGAGGTTGAGAGCTACGATGAGAACTGAATTTGCTGAGTATGTTTGGGGCTTGTATGCCCCCCTATCATTAGCTTTGTTCAGATGTTTTGTGCTAAGAGATTCAGAGCTATGGTGAGAACTGAATTCACTAAAGAAACAGCTGATTTGACATAGTGGTATGCTGCTCTGACTGTAGTGCACAGGGTCCTGGGTTCAAGACTTGGCAGTGAAACACATGGTAGTAACACATTTTATTCTAGCAACTTTCCAAGATTATACAATCAATGTTTAAATTATGTCCTTGTTTTGGGGCTTTTGCCCCCCCCCCCATAAATTTTTGCTTTTTCCAGATTTCTTGTGCTGTAAAGTTGAGAGATACAGTTGAGTGTTGAGTGGATTTTACAAGGAGCTGACAGCTTCAGTGGAAGAGAAGTTTAGTGCTGCTTATGTTGAGTCTGCTTCCATTGTTAATAGCATAAAAGGTTGAATACTTGCTTTTGATGCAGAAGGCTGTTGGTTCTACTCCCACAGTATGTAGATGCATTGCTGGTACTGTACTGTGTTATACTGTTTGCGTTTAGTGGCAATAACTACTAACTATGAACCTGTTATCAGTTTACCATTCATTCCCTATTGCAATATTACTATATCTTTTTTTTAATGTAAAATAGGCAATTTATTCCTCAAGGGCAACAGGCACTTTATTTGTAGATGAAACAATGAAATATAAATTTGTTTGCTAGCAATAGCCTCTTCATTAGTTACAGATCTCTGGTGTGGAATTTTTTAGATGACCTTTACTTATGCAGAGACTGTGCATATTTACTGATATTGGTGGATTGTAGAAGTTTGAGTAGACTTTTATGATGGAAATGTTTTGAATTGGGCAGTTTTGTCATTATTGGTGCATGCGGTTTGTTTAATTGTTTACTAGAAGACTGTTCAAAACAATACATTTAAAATGCCTTCTAACAACTGTACTGTATTATACAAGGAATATAATTTAATACAGTCAGTAATGTGTATCAAAGAACACATGTATATTTTGTGTGCAAGGAGCCTGTGATTTGAAAACAGCCCAAAGTGAATCTTTATCTTTATTTTTTTGGTGTCGTTTGAATCTTTATCTGCCACTGCCCAGATGTATTTTCTTTAAATGTGGGTTTCAATGCTGTTTCAATGAATGTGAGTTTCAAGGACAGAGAAGTTTTAATACTAAGTCTATTTTCATTGAGAGACTGCATTGCTTTGTTTAGCAGATGTCTATTCATGTTTGTGCTGTAAAATAAAGCTTTGAAATGAAATCCAAATCATCGAAGTAAAGCAGTATGCACATTACAGTGTTTATGGTAAATGGAGTGAAACAGCCAAGTAATGGGACATTGGAATAGCTGCAGGGAGGAGGGCTGTATATGGGGAGGCCCTATTTGACCATGATTTTGTGAGGTGGAAAGGGTGGCAAACTGAAAGACAGCCCTGGGCGGCACAAACTGTAGTTACACCACTGATCAGTAGGCCATGAAGAATGACTTTTGGAGGTCCTAGCAAACTATAATATTCTTAGACTATTGCCTACCATTAAATGCCCTACTTTTACCATAATACCCACATACTGCTAGTCACTAAAAACAAAATCCTAAGGTTCATCATCGTCTCCCTTCCCAGTGAACTTCATTGCTACACATTTAAAAGAAAATGGTTTTAATGTACTACAGGGTCTGGGTCTCTGGAGCCATAGTTTGCTTGTCTGTTCTTCAGTTTGCAATTGAAAGTTGATATCCCACAATTCCACTGGGAGCGGGCATGGTTATGTAATTATGTATGCAAATTTTATGTTAATCAGCATACAAATGTGTACCTATTTTCATGGGCCTTCATCCAGATTTTTGATGTTTCCAGGTGAGAGGTATGCCTTCATCACTGATAGCTTTGCTAATTTTTCTGCCCATTGTCCCTCCCCCAACACACATATACATAGCCAATTTCTATTTTTCCATTTTTAAACACAGACTTTTTCAGATCAAACCATGTCCTCTGCTGCATATCTGCAAAGTCAGATACATGCTGCTTTTGTCCGTAGACAGTAGTGCTACTAAACAACCACTCTTGATTCATTTACTCATACTACTCACAAGTTATTCTGAAATGGTTTAAATCCATGTGCAATGTGGCAAAATATTACAGGTCAACACAGTATCCATTTCATTTAATTCGTACAACCTAACCTACCACTTAAAGAAGCTGGAGCTGTCATTATATCCACAGACACAAAAATAAATCATTTATTATGATTACAAATGGCATTATCTTATACTAACACATCACTAATTTTACAACTCATATTTACTTAAAATGGACAAGTTGCTTTCAAGACTTCCTTTGCAGGGCATGTTATGACAGATACTCTAATGATTACAAAGATACATTCACATTGTCTCCTAACATGGCATAGTTTACAGGAACTCCAAAAAGAGTTAATGGGAATGGCAGTAGAAAGTTTAGCTGCTATGTAAGGTCATATGACAAAATAATACAAGGTTACTCTGAACATGTTTGAGGAATGTAACTATGTACAAGCTAGCATTCCTGATTTTAGAAAGGTTAGTGCTGCCAACATCTGGCAATGTCTTAAGGAACCTTAGGCAAGAGGGGTGGTGAGAGAACACTGAACTACACTCCATATTAATGGTAGAAAACCTGTATGAATAACTAATATGACTGCAAAGCAAAGAAAATAAGGACTACACATGTCTAGAAGAGGAAGTAATCAGTAACTAAATGTGAAGAAAGGGGGTGACAGAGAAATGATTTTCGAAGACAAAACAAAAAAGGAAAGCACAACAGGTGACAGGAACCCAAAGCAAGAAGTAAAGGAAAAATGAATCAGAAAAGAACAGAATAGTATTCCTACAGCTTCAATGATAAAAACAGCATGAACATGACTACTGAAATTACAAGACTGCACCGAAAGCACTGGAATAAAACAGTCTTCAGAGCCACAAAATCACTACATTAAAGTCCCCAAATCTGCTAACCTAAAGAAAAAAAGCACAAAAGAACAATACTAAAAAAAACTGACATATTTTTGGGCTCTGCATAAGCATCTGCAGAAGGAAAGTGTGAGACCTTTTACCCTGTCCGAGCCAATATTAATAACTCTAAGAATACCACAACTTTAGAGAACACAGTACATTTATGAGTCATTCTGTCTGAAGGCTTTTTTCGTACATATACCGGGTCTATATTGCAAAACCGAAAGAGCTATTCATCGAGTTCACTATCGTCGACAGATAAAGAGCGATCGCTAATAATAGCGAAGTGCACAATGAGCGAAACACAAAACAGCGAAAACTTTTGTTTGGCCAACAGCAAGAACCTGGTGCGATGTAGACAACGAAATACACCACGGAAAGACACCCCGCACCGTAAGTAAATAATAACGTCCCTAACGTTAAGTAATGCACACTACCCTAATTATATGAATTCCCTACATGAATGTCACACAACCCTTGAAGCAACCGGACATAAATCAAATAGTAAAACGACTGAACACCATGACCAACCCCAAAACACTAAACCCGTGCAGCCACATGTAAGAAGGCAATATAAAGTGTAGTTGGTGCATACCGCTACCATGTGTATAGAGACTACATTAGACTTTTAGTAACATAGCTACAGTACGTAAGAAGTCCCGAGTGTTATACTTCTCCCGTTTGTGAAGTACTGACTGTAAACGGTGTTCCCGCTCTAAGGATTTCCTCTTCTTTGGGGATACTGGACAAGCTGATAGAAGCTGCACCCTCAATTCATCTACCCTATTCTATTCACTTACCAGCACTGAAATCACGGCTGGTATATCTGAGATTCGTCTACCCAGCAAACACCAAATACGCCTATGCCACCCCTCAACATGGTTCTGTGTTCGCGGTAAAGATTTAGTATCAAGGGATGACACGTTCCAGAATGAGATAGGGTAAACAGGTGGAAACCGTGCAGGGGCCGTAGTCTGTATTAATTGTTTACGAACACGGCCAAGTACATACACATCAGAGAAATAGGATAACAGAGCTCTACCGTCAGCAGGGAATGTCTTAATCAACTGTCTAAATGCTGGAATGACCTCACTTTCAGGTAGAAAAGCCAATGCTATCAATTGTTTTACAGAGAGTTGGAATTCAACTGACGTCCCATACATATGTGACGGCTGCAATTGTTGAACCTTTCGCCATACGTTCTGTGAGAAATGGAACAGACAACCTTTATTGTAGACATCCACAAAATTAGCTGCAATACTCTTTATGGCTGCCAATTCAAAGTCACACAGCAAGTACTGTACAGTAGGACTTAGGTTAGAGACGGCTAGTAAAGTGAATAAACAGGCCCACATGTAGTTATATGCCTTGAATGACTTTGCAGACATTAAACAGTATACCAGAGGTACACATTTCTGCTTATCGCTATGTGTGATACTTCTGTGTACACTGTAGAGTTGTCTGCAAAACTTTCCTTTTGTTAGGAAGACCCCATCCATAAACCAAATTTCACACTTGCAGAGATCTATGAGATTCCCTGCAATTGTAAAGAGTAGTACATGCAGGTTTGAGTATAGATCTACCTTCCGTTGCTGCAGGAAAGTAGATTGCCTTAACTTGTACTTGTCTAAGCATACTGAACTGAGGGGTGTGGATGGTTTAGCATACGTTAACACTTTCCCCCGCCACACTCTACTTACCTGCTGTAGCAGCGATCTCCTGGTTGGTAGGGTTACAACACTTTCTAGAGAGGTGCTTGCCAACACATCGTCAACAACTAATGCTGGAGTGTTTCTGGTAGTACTAGCCATGCCTTCAATTTCTGGCATGCCCTATATTTCTCCACTTCTGTTGGGTCAGAGGCATGGTCATGTGATGTTGATTTTAGTAGTATTTCCTCTACACCCTTCATTGTTGTTATCGCCCTGCCCTTACATTTGTAACTATATTTAAGCCGGCAGCACCAGTATTTCTTACATTTAAACACCTTTTCCAGATTTTATAAGTAACCCTCAACTACCAACATCTCCTTGTCTTTTTGCGATTTTACTGTACAGTAACTATTGCCTATCACACTAGGACCGGCTAGCATATATGTAGCCATTGTTGTACATACGGATTGCCATACACACAGTTGTGTTCCACATCACACCTGCTTTTATAATTTCCGGTACTGAGTGTGTCGGACTACTTTGATACATCTCATTGGTATTTAAACAACAGCTTATTGTATATTGGGATGTTGTTCTAAAGTGTAGGCAGTTATGAGAGTGTTGTTCGTCTGTTACGTATCTACTTTACTAGGTTTGGCCAACTATGGTTTTTCGAGTTTTTGTGTTTTTCGACGTTTAGACGGATCTCTGTTTATGTGTCGACGATAGTGAACTCTATGAATAGCTCTTTCAGCGGTTTTGCAATATAGACCCCATATACTTTGCTCTTTGAATTTTTAAGTAAAGACAGCCTTTTTCCCCACAGTTTTCAGTGAATGTGTTTTAAGAAAATATAAGTTGGCAATCAGGTGTACATGGTGTGCATGTCTTACAATAGACTGGCTCCCCATCCAAGACAAAATTGGCTTAATGCCCACAGCTTGTTAATATAGGTTCAGGATCTTCACATCACTGAAATTAACTGAATAAGGGGTTATGTGAGCAATAAGAATGTTTCATCTATCTATACAGATTGTGAATATAGTAAAATATAGACAGAAAACTGGCTGAATGGAATGAGATAGCCAATTTCCAAAAAGACAACCATAGTAGGAAAGTGCAACACTCTACTTCTTCATGTTATATGGCATAACTACTAAAAGATGACAAGCTAAGGATCAAATTATATGTTCTCAAACAGCTGTCACCTTAAGAATGTTGAAAATGTAGAGTCAGAATCATTCCCAGTGATGTACCCATTCAATGCACCACTTGTAAAGAAAATGCGATCATGCTTAATAAAAATGGAATCAAACAAGATAACATACTCCAATCTGCCTGTGTGCTCGGAGGATAAAGGAAATTGATAGATTCATTGTAAAGGAAGTGACCAGTGTTATTCCTGGACTTCAGTATTCTACAAATGTTCAAACAAAAAAAGAACCACAGCAGAAGGTCATGTTGAAGAAATCATTCAAATTAGCTGCTCTAGGCAAAGCAGCTATGAATGTTGCCTATCTGGAGACTGTCAGTGTTACGTGCAGAGAATCTAAGGATGTTACAAAATATATTCACTCTCAAGTAATTTACTTAAGCCATTTCAGGCTCCCAGGGGAGCCAGAGCCTATCCTGGTAATCAACACATGCTGACTCTGACGTTATTTCCTTTGGCTTCCAACACCATGAAATGGTCAAGCTGAAAATCACATTAAGCCAAATCAGAAACAGAGCCATAGTGCCTAAATTACCCATTCTAAAGACTTAAACCTTGCCTGTGATATAAATATGACCTGCTGGAGAGATAGGCATGTATCCCTGCGACTACCCCGTCTATGGAACAGACTCCCATCCATGTGAAGTAGAGCTCCTCCCTAATCCAATTAAAGTGTAACTTGGACAATTGGATGGGAAAACGGAAATTCATCCGTGGTTTAGCACCTATGTCACGGATGCAAACAGGCGATAACCTGCAAATGGTTCATCAACCAGTCCCATGCTTACACTTATCAAGGGTATCAGAACTTGTCAGAGACTTGAGATGCATGCCTAGGCTTAAAAAGGCCCTTGTGGTCATTAGTCTAGTAAACACCTATGAACCTATAGAGCCCTTTCTGAATCAGGCAAACTTCCATATAGAATGGGAAGACACGTATTCCCAAATGCTAAATCCATGGTTCCACAACAATGGGAAAAATAAACTCTAGGTTTACAGAAAGTGATTTTCGGCTTAAAAGTTTCACAGTTTCAGGATGGAGAAATTGCCATTATATAACTGTCATGTTCCAGGCTGTGAACTAATCCTGAATGAAGTGCCAACCCATCACAGGATGCAAACATGCACTCAATGAAAATGCCTGACAATGTGGAGACTATCAATTTACCTACAAAGAGTTATCTGACAGGAAATAGGAGTGCATACATAGAGTCGATATGCAGACTCCTCACAAAAGGATTTTTTTTTTTGTGAATTTCTTAACCCAGGTTTCCCTGCAAATGGTCTGTTGTGATCAGTGTACTACCCTGGCAAGTAAAGTTAAATAATAATAATAAACAAAAGGCACTCCACTCATGAACTAAAGTGGAAAACTAAGCTGGAAGGCAGCAATGTTAACCAGATTATTGATCTTTTAAATTCTAACTTCCAAATCCTAACAGCACGCTGTCACCACAGCTGGATCTATTTGCTTTGGCAATTGAAAGCACTAGGTAAATATTTCCCTATACTTACAGATACAGTGTCCTATATGACACAAATACATTGGAAATTAGATAAATCTATTCCAACATGGCCACCTGTTTTGGACAGAAGTCTGATACCGGTTTAAGTAGGCTCCTAACACTTTAAGAGGTATGCATGTGGGGTGTGTTGGGGGGGGGGGGTCTGTTTGTAAGCAAATTTGTAGCAAAACAGTAGTGGAACTGTAAATTTTTCTCTATAACATAACAGGACTTGGGGCAGGCTAGGGTACAATTTATTGTTTCCAGGCAATACTGAGAACTGATACGGGTTCTGTGGGACTTACATATATATGGCTATACTTTCTAAAGACTTCAGTTTTTTAACTTGAACTCTCAACAAAACAGAAAATTGACATCGGTCATCCAAGATTCAGCCCATCCTGATAAATCCAAAAACATAGCTCTCAAGCTCTTAGCACAAAAAAATCTGGACAATGCCAAAAATAACGGGGGGACAAAGCCTCAAAAATAGGGACAAATTTTAAATCTTTCTCTTATAAGCTTAAAAAGTTACTAGAATAAAAAGGTCTTATGTTACCATGTATTTTCGGAAGGATATAAAGTCTGAAACGTAAATGCTGGCATTATTTAACAAATTTGGTCATCACTGACTTGCCTCAAAATTCCAGAAAAATCAAAACATTACGAGGAACAGATCAAAAATATTAGGCAAAAATCTGTACATTCTGCGAAAATTTGGATAGTTGAGAGCAACAAACAAAAATTAAATTCTCTGGATAGTCAGTCCTTGATCATATTTACTATTATTATCAACTAAACTTCTGAAGCAAGAATCAAGGCTGATTGGGAAATCATGTTAAAAATCTCTACCCCCAAAAGAAAAAAAATAATGTTAAAAGTACTAATTTCCCTTCATTGCTGATAAATATTATCATATGACTGGCATGTTGAGACATGCAGCTAAATCTGACCCCAGTACATGTCTGAATCATTTTTGGGGACTGCGTCTGACCAGCAAGGATGGGCAACAAAGTAGACAAATTCAACATTTTATAATGTATCTGGATAGTTTCTTCCATCACTAAGTACTACTCCCTTTTAACTGTCTATACCAATGTCACTCAAAAAGAATATGAATGGAAAGTATGTCTCGCTATAAAGTAAAGAAAGTTCTGGAACAACGCTGATTACAAGCAGTGAAAAAAATGAAAGCAATTTAAATAATCTGAAAGTGTGTAGAAAATAAACAACAAAATATGCATCATTGCATATGTCTAAAAATGCATAAAGGTTGCGATAGATGTATGCATGTGTTAAGTGATCATGTAAGGAAGAAGGGGTTGTCAGCTACCAGTCAGTAAAGGTGCCAAGCGGGGATGGAGTTTGATAAGCAGACACTATAAGAAAACTAGAGCAATGACCAGTGTCAGTGGTCAGAAGGCTACATGATTACTTTTGATGTCAGGTGGCTCAGAGTTCTATCTGTAAATTGGATAGTTTTATTCAAGTTCCAAAAAGACACTGGACTGCAGCATAAGGAGTCAGTGCATTCCTGAGATGCAGTCTCTTTGGATGAGTCAATAAACCTGCCAGACATAGTGGCAATTCATGTGGATGTTAAAAGTCCCACAGTTCTTGTTCAGCAAAGTGCGTTAGTTTTGAATTTCCCACTATGTCAAGGCCAAATGTTTTCCATCAGTCACTGCACATGCCAACCTTGGTAATACCTGGAAGAAGGTACAAATTGCAAGCACGAAATGAGTGAAAATAAAAAGAACATAGTGGAGTAGTAGAGAGGCCAGAAGGAAATGACCAGCAAAAAGAATAGGTACTCAGATATTCACACTGCATGGGCTCATTTCAAGAGGGGCGGGGATGAAGAGGAGCAATACGGACATGACAAATCACAAAATGGGCATTTGATGTGCTGAGTTTACAAGGACAATGCAATACCTCAGTGATAAAATGATACACTTTTTTCATCTGAAAAGATAAACGTGTCAAACGGATTCATATTACTAAAGTGAGTGAACAAAGAGTTATTCTGTCTCTCCCTCTCTCTCTCTCTATATATATATATATATATATATATATATATATATATTATACTTCAGTAGACCAAAAGTACACATGAACGACATTCACAACACCAGGACCGGAAGACCGACAACAGAAATAACAGACAGTACGAAATCCAGACACTGAAAACACCGACGCGACTGTGTAAGTATGCAATAGTGACGGACATTAGGGTGCGGGTAAGGTAAGTGTGCAATAGTGACGGACCTTAGGGTTAGGGTGCAAGTAAGGTAAGTGTGCAACAGTGATGGACCTTAGGGTTAGGGTTTGGGTTAAGGTTAGTGCACAGATAGCTGTGTATGTAAGGTTTAGTGTAATGTGGACTGTCGGTTTTGTGTGGTGTTGGTGGGTGTTTGATATATATATATATATATATATATATATATACACACACACACACACACATACACACACTTTAATAGATTTCAGTAGTGTATGTACACCTACATTCCTGCAGACATCATAGATACAGAGCCATTTGGGGTTGTTAGCCTAGTAATCATCTATTAACCTATTAGCATGTGATGAAGCAGACAAGACAAATCATTTAGAAAACAAGTTAAAAAAGACAGAATGCTGCTAAGAACACTGGTACTGCAACTAGTACAAAACTAGAAAATGCAGTCAGAGCTCACCGACCATTAAATTATGTTTGTGTTTCTTCATTCACGTGTGAAAACTCACTTTGCTTAGCACATTAGCTCTGACAAAATAAGCTCTACAGTCACTTTTGACCGTGCTATGCTAGTCTAGGTTTTGTATTTAAAACGTGATACTTTGAAGGAAAAATTCATTTGTAAGTACCACATTTGTAAGTGGAAACATATGTTACTGATTATCATCATATATATCACTATGCATTTGTAAATGCAATTAAAATGTTATACTTAACATCTGACTCAAGTACACTGCTTCATAACTGGTGTAGTTAGTGCAGTCACCCCTGAAAAAAAGCCTACAGTAAGCTGCATAAATTAAATGCTTCAGTCAGGATTAAGGGTTACATCAAGCCATATTCCAGAAGGATCATGTCAAAATCCTCAAAATCACCGGCCAGCCTAATTTTTGATACCTTGCAAGGAATCAGTGGAATAAGCTGGTTTAACTTCTACTGGCAATCTATTCTACCTTCTCCTAATTTTTTTATGAATTTTCTGTGTTTTGGATCTTTTAAACTAATCAAGTTTAACTAACAGATTTACATTCCTTGTAGCTTTACCATGCTTCACAAAGTGAATAATATAGTGTCACCTAGATGGCAACCTCTTCAAAACCCTTGCATACCCAAATTAAATCTATTCTTGGTTGGTAGTAGTTGATGGAATACAAAGTTAAATACTTTAATTTTACTTCTTTTCATGTTTAAGCCACCTAACTGACCTAATCTGTCAAATTACAATAAAAAAACAATTATGGCCATCTCAGACTTAGTTTAAGTAAGCCCATTTTTTGGCCATTTGGTTGCAATCAATAACTGTGAAGTTGGTAAATGAAGTTAGTTCTGATGAGGTTATGTTACTTACTAGAATGAAAGTGCTTAACATGTTAATAAAGTCACCATTTTGTCTTTGTGCAGACATCTTGCAGTATTTTTTGTTTTTTTAGTTTTGTGGTAGTTGTATGGACGGTTTTGGTTCTTGGTCTCACAATGAAACTGACAAATAAATAGAATGGTATCAACTTACATATTCATTAATTTCCTGATGGTCATTTTTTTTCTTTCTCAGGGCTGTTGGGATCAATAGCCAGTCTTGGAAGGCAAAAGGTATTAAGACAAAGAAAAACAGTACCAGTTGAGCATGAGAGTCATTCACAGGATACAAACACCTTTGAACAAATTTTAGGGGCTCAGCAATTCATGGGAAGAAATAACAGGCAACAAAAGCTAACTGAAAAGAATATAGAACTGACCTAGTTTAACCAACTCCCATAAAAGGTACTGTATCTCTAGTCTCAAGAGACTCAACTGGGCACATTCACAGGATTCCTTTACTCATATGTGTGCATTTTGCTTTAGAATGTATTTTTGTGCTTTCCAAATGTAGCTTTTCAGGAAAAGAAAATCTGAAATGTCACAGAACTGTGTTCATTTCTTTGCTGCTAGGATAACCTCCTTTCTTCTTTAGAAGAACCAGAAATATCATACAGCTGCAAAACACTACCATAGGGAACAGTGTGGACATTGGTCCTTCTGAGGCAAAACTCACAGTAGATTATTGCAATACTGAATGTCAGTTTTTGCTACCAAATGTTAATTATAAAATCAGGCAGCTACATGCTACACATTTCCTTATTTAAGAGTACATTTCTACTCTACAAAGTGATCTTTACATTGCTACATATCAGTAAAGTTTCACTTGGCTCTTTCTGCTTTTGGCTGGTATCTATGCTATTCACACTTTTTTATTAACTCCATACCAGACTCTTGTTACTTTCCTTAAGAATACCTTTCACTGGCTACTACACCTTATGTCTCATAGTGCAGACTTTTTTAAAGTCTGGTCTTTGTAATCCTGCTTTTTACTCCAAGTTAAGGGCCAAAGAATCTATCAACCATCTCCAAATTCAAGTTTATTCAAATCTTTATCATAGGAGGTTACTAGGCTATTGGCCCTGAGGCTCTTATAAGCCTAGCCATGAGTTTAGCTGATGTTTAGAAAAGTCAGTAACCGATGCCCCTGCCCAGCAGGGACATGGGTTGAATCCCAGGGGTATACTTTCCGTTTCCCATCCAGTTATCCAGGTTGCACTTAAAAACGGGTAAAGAGATACTTGCTTGATGTGGAGAGGGAGCCTATTCCATAGATGGGGAGTCTCTGGGACACAAACCAGTCCCCCCCAACAAGTCCTGTTGATTTCACAGACCAGGTGGAGGTCGTGAGTTACTCGAGTGGAACTTGACTTGCAGATATGCAGCAGTCCCATCACTGTAGGGTCCGTGATCACCTTGTATGCCAGACAGAGGTCACCACTGAGGAGTCTGTATGAAACTGAGTAGAGGGATAGGACTTTTAGCCTATCTGTGTATGGTAGATGTTTGATGCCCTGGATTCTCCTGGTGAGGAACCTCTGTGGTCTCTCCAGCTGTTGCACATGCTTTGCGAGGTACATACAGAAAGGGGCATTGTACTCAATAATGGGCCTTATAACGGAAGATACAGGGATGCTATGACCTCCTTGTCCCTGGATGAGATACCCTTTACTTATGAGGTGGGCCATGTGGAAGGTTTTCGGCACAACAGTAGCAACATGGTGGTCAAAAGACAGGTTGCTATCAACCTGGGTGCCCAAATCCCTCACAACTGATTGCATGCTTAGGATGTTGTTATTAATGTGATAATTTGTGGGGATGTTACTGTCTGCAAAGGGGATGATGATGCTTTTTTTGGTATTCAGCTTAAGGACATATTTCTGGCACCAGTCATTTGTCTGACGGAGACCCTCGCGGAGGATATCTACATCACTTGGGGAATTGATGACTGCATCCACCTTGCAGTCATTTGCAAAACTGGTCAGCCATAGCCCACTGGTTTTGGCCTGCACCTCAGAAAAGTATATCCCAAATAACAGAAGCCCCAAGACCAAACCCTGGGGTATGCCACTTGTTACGGGTCTACTGCCTGAGATGGCTTCCCCTATTTTGACTAGGTGGGTTCCATCAGTGAGCCAGTTTACGACCCATCTGGTAACATATGGATTGATGCCTAGTTGGGAGAGTTTATCTATTATGCCCAAGTGGGGAATAGTGTTAAAGGCTTTGGCCAGGTCAAGGTAGGCAGTGTGCACCATCTTCCCCTCGTCCATGGCTTTGGTGACTGTCTCAAAGAAGTCAACCAAATTTAGTAGACATGACCTCCCCTTGATGAAGCCAAACTATGTGGGATAGAGTGTTTGGAGGTTGCCAGTGTCCTTGTTAATGAGGTCCACAATAATCTTTTCCATAGCCTTACAGAGCAGGCTAGTTAGGCTGATGAGTCTATAATTTACCTGATAAGTGGGTACTCCAACTTTGTGTAAAGGGATGACAATGGCTATCCTCCACTCAGCTAGAACAAAGCCAGTACTCAAGCTTTGGTTGAATAGAGTGCCTAATGGTGCTTCAGGTTCCCACCTAAGTTTATGTAGGATGCAGCCTGGTATGTTATCGGGGGGGGGGACACAGGGATGAAGTTTTTGCTGAATCTGTCAGCCAGCACGTTTGCTATACCTACGGCATTTGTATATGTGGTGTCCTTGACCACCAGTTCTGAACAGATCTGGGTGCTTCCTTTGAGGTTGCAGACATATGTGAAGAAGGCGTTATGATTGTCTCTAGTAGATGTGGCCAATTTGTACTCGGTTTGCTTTGGAGGATTTCACTAGTGCTCTTATTTGCTTGTTTAGGCTAAGGAGACGCTGCTTCCCAGTTGTGCACCTGCTCCATCTTGGTCTGGCATAGCAATTTTTTTCCTTTTATTACAGAGTTTATTTATTGCAGATGTCTACCAGACAAGCTTACTCTTCCTTGCGGAGGATAACTTAGTCCAGTTGGATATGCCTGATTCCATGCATCTATATAAATGCTCATATAGTGCTTTGGTGTAGTTTTGTCTATTGGTGCCAGTTCCTACAGAGGGGGAGGGGGCTGTGAAGCTTTTTATACCATCCCTCAGGAGGCTGTAATCAGATTTGGAGAAGTTTTTATGTCTGATCCTAGCTAGAGGTATGTTGGGGGAGATGAGGACTTCAAAAGTGACCACTTTATGGTCGGATCTTATCAGGGAGGATGATACTACAGGAATGCTGCAGTGGTTACTCATGTTGGTTAATACCAAGTCTAAGATATTGTCATCTCTTGTGGGGGTATAGACTATCTATTCCAAGGCATTTGCATTGACAAAAATCGAGGAATCTCTGGGCATTTGTGTTCTGGCTTGAGTAGTTCTTCCAATCTATGTTTGGGAAGTTAAAGTCACCCAGGATCAGGGTAAAGGGTTGAATCAATCCAAATAGGTGGACTGGGCATCTTGAATCATATCTGGGGGCCGGTAGCTAGCTTTGATTTGAATAGGAGTTTTGTCAATGGTTAACTGTGCCTGGAGTGTCTCTTGTGCATCATACTGTTTGACCAGCCTGGAGGTATGTATGTCTTTAATGTATATTGAAACTCCACCTCCTTTAGCTTTATTGCCCAGAGTTTGGGTTCTGTATTTATGATAGGCTGCGTAACCAGGTAAGGCTGGGGTGCATTCCACAGCTTTAAACCAGGTTTCTGTGACTGCACAGACGTCAGCATTTTCCAGGGTTAAGAATGATTGCAATAAGTGCAGTTTCATGTTTAGAACCCTGGTGTTTTAGCAGCATGACCTCTAATTTGCGTTTTGTTGAAATTTTGATGTTGGTTTTACTGACCTCAGGACTTTTCCTAAAAAAGGCACTATGGGGGAGGCAAGAGCCTTTGCCAGAAGTCTAAAGCCCAGGTGAGACAGATGCAGGCCATCTCTGGCAAAGCATCATGGTCAGTCAAACATAACTTCCCAGGCTGTCAGGTACTGGATCCCCTTGGAATGACACCAGAAACTAAGCCAATTGTTAAAGTCAATCATTTTCTGTTAGTATTGAGGCATCATTCTGGGTGATGACAGAATGCTGCTTAAGGCCAGGGACAGGAACACAATCAGCTAGCTCAATCATGTCTCTCTTCATATAGTGCAGAGAGCTACGTCTCAAGTCATTCACACCAACATGGACTATGACAGAGTCATAACAGTACCTGTTGTTGAGAGACTTGAGGGTGTATGTGATATGGTGGATTCTGGCACCTGACAGACAACTAACCGTGACTTTTTCCTTATCCAGCCTGGTGAGAGGTACATCTGTATGTCTCACAATGAAGTCTCCTATGACTAATATGTTGGCTTTATGGTGAAACCTTAGTGGCTGTGAGACACAGGTGTGTGGACTATGCATGGTTTGTGGTGTGGAGGGCTATGGACATTGCATGTGTTTTTGCTTCGGAGGTCGCTTTTGTTTGGGTATGTTTATGTAGGTCTGTGCTGTGTAGGTGTGTATGGTGTTTGAGGTGTAGCGACTGTGTTGACAACCTTTTTGCTGCCAGATATAGTGGACTGATGGGGAGAGAGCATGGACTCTAGGTTCCTAATATAATTGCATCTCTCACAAATTGTATTCCCAAGTAGTAGTAGTAGATGGTTGTCCGTATACATGAGGCAGTTGTGACACTGTCTCAGGATGCTCATATCAGCCAGACTGGCAGGAGAAACTGTAGGAAATTGCCCATCCATATTTCTCAGAATCTGAGTGAGAAAGGCCAGGGAGAGCTAAGGGGTGGGCCTAAAGCCCAAGTGCTTAAATCAAAACTAAGAGCTTAGAAAAACACTTAACTTAGACAGGCTATAAAACAAGCAGTAATAAGCAGTAATAAATGCTACAGAAAAGATGCAGTTGAACACTTCAGAAAATAAGCAGCAAGTAGCAGGAAAAAGTAAGATGAAGTAACAGCATAGTAGGAAAAACCACAAATACAGAAAAATATAAGCAGCCGAATAAAGTGTCTTTTTTATATAAAGCGAAAAGGGAGAGAGCAGAAACAGAAGATCATTCAAAGTTAGGGGTTTGGCCTTCCCAAATGATCTTTGTAATAGATAGAATGGCCTAATGAGATGGGACTTGGAGGAGTGTCCCAGATCAAATTTATTGCAGTGAACAGAGAAATAACTGTTTTAGAACACATTTCATGGAGTACTAATTAATCAGCTCTGTTAGCGTAGTCAGTCATAGATGAATGAGCACAGATGTCATGAAAGAAGAAAAACATGACACCTCTGCCTGGCAGCCTGCACCTAAGGAATTCTCATCCTTTAGAAAATTAACTAGATTAGCCATTGCTGTAACGGAAAGAAATAGGGCTTCTTGAATTCTATTTAGAGAAGATGTCTTAACACAAAATATCTATGAAAACATAGAGGCACTTTTTTTTTCATATATGCTTTTTTCCACTCTGCCTATCAACCGTCAAACCTCTCCCACACTGAGCTCAAGCCCATTTATTCTCTAGAGTGAAAAATTTGCCTCAGATCCCATAAACCTCAAATGAAAAACAAAATCATATCAACATCAGCATTTCGCTATATTCTGCAACTATGTATGTGTTTTAAAAAGATACTGAATGATACAAGTACCATATTATATACATTATATGTAGGTCAAAATGTATCGACATATGTGAAAATGTAAATATATACTCTTAACTGATGGCGAATGTTTGCAGAAATATGTGATGTGTAAACTCCTGAAAACTGGTTTTGCCTAGTTGGATAACCCCAGTAAACAAAGGCAAGTAAACAAAAAAACAAGACAGACCTTGTCACGTCATCATTTGATGAAAAAGCATTAAATACTAAACACCAAGGTGATTCAGGGCCTTGTATACTGCGTCCAACATCTATACAGATAAAATACACTCGTTCAGCTTTTGATTGCAGTAGTTTTTTTTCCCTAATTAAGTGAATTTACCTTATGGCAAGTGTACAAAATCTGTGAGAGCAGGACCTAGTGACGTAGCAAAAATAAAAATAAAATCCACTGATGGAGTTTTCAATGCCAATATTTCCAGACAGTTACTGACAGGGCAAAGCATTTACTAATAAATGAAGAACTTGTACAAAATTGCTTGACCCTGGTCCTGCAGTGGATTATTTACTATACTTATTACACAATTTGCTTGATTTACCATTTTGGGCTTGGTCGGTTGTGGACATTCTATAACATTCTAGACAGTTGAGAGGTACTGGGTTAGATTAGGACAGGGTCTATCAGACAATGTACAGTAAACAGAGCATAATAATCTAATGGGACACAAATGACTTATGTCATTTGTGATCAAATCTGCTACACTTACCTTTTGAAAGTACATTAACTCATAGCCCTGAAAACTTCCAAGTCTGTGTTTTGGAGTTCCCCACTTAATAGAGATGCTATTTTCTTTTCGACTGACCAAATTCACCTCCTGGACTCTTGGGGACACTGCAAACATTCAAAAAGACATGAAATGAGACTCTCAAACAGCACATTCTACAAATACAACATTTATAGCTATGATTAGACATTTCCAGTAATGTAACTGAATGGATGAAACTAACTGGAATAAGATGAGGCTGTAGTAAAACATGTAAATGACCATTACCTGTGATCAAACAAAAATAGGTAAGTTAGTGACTTTCATTTACAGACTGCATCGATATCCACTCAATACAGCCACTTCATGGACTATACACACTTCAGATATCTGACCGAAATTGACAAGGCCAGTTTTAGGTGAAATGAAGCCCTAGGAAAAAGGACTCCATGGGCCCCCTGCACCTCTCCAGTGCCCTTCCCTGTTCCCCCACCCTTGCCTATTCTATTCAAATTACTCCATTCTTTTTTTTCAGTTTTGTCTTCCTTTTTAGCTTTTTCCTCACCCTTTTTAACACTTACTGACCAGCCAAGACTCCATAGTATTAAGTGTTGAAGTAGCAGCTTGAATTTAGTCAATGGCCTGGTGGACACTAGGCACCCAAGAGTCATAGGGTTCTAGATACTCTGAGGTGCATTAAGAGCTTTTTTATAACCTCTTCACCCAACAGTGGCGTGAACAAAAAATCATAAGTAAAGAAAGGAATTTAGTCTTATGTTTTTTCTTTCAAGGATAAATAATGTGTCTAAACTTAATGCTCAAAACTAAAAAAAAAAAAATGCTAGTTCCCAATAAGGTGAGATGATAAATGAATGTACAGATACATAGATTCTCTCCAAAAATAGTACATGCCTGATGCCTCCCTAACTCTCTCGAAAAGACCATTACCTACTATGTGCCCTTCTGGTGTTCGAGTGGGATAAAAGTAAAACCAGAAATGGCTACAGGCATACAATAAACATCTGAGCATCTCAATGAGGAAACCCGAGCACCTGGATAAAACCTACACATAGTCAGAGAGGACATGCAGACTCCACACAGAAGGAATCACAGCCAAAAATCCAAACCGATAACTAAGTGCTGTGAGACAGCAATGCTACTCACTGCACAACTGTAAGGTATTGATCAGCCTCTGAACCTAAGAATAAAGGAAAGATTTGAAAAATTGGGGCAAAAGACTAAAATCAGGGCCAGATACTGCCCTTAACTTGGAAAGGTGGTACAGCAACATGTTTTGCATTCGCTTGCTTTTTTACTGAAGGATATTACGTTTGGAACTCAATTGTCTGTAATTTACTGACTACAATCTTCACTGACTTGCCATAAACAAAGACCATGAGAATCAGACAAAAATATGAAGCAAAATCAGACAAAAATATGAAGCAAAATCAGACATTCTGCAAAATCATGGACAGCTGAGAGCACCTATGCCCCCCCCCCCCACACACACACATTTATATATCTATATCTATCTATATACAGGTAAATATAAAGATATGCACACTTAACTACATAACTTCTACATGCTGCTTGTATAAGAACTATATATAGATACTTAAAAAAAAAAAGTGCACACGCTTCATTTCATGCTCATTCCCCTGCAGCCATTGCTTTTATAGTCTCAGGCTGCCTTGGTCACCTGAGATAACCGGAGCCAATAGAAACGTTTCCTTGCTGCTTCATACTATAGCCCAGTAAGACCCCTGAATGTTGTGCAAGGTTTCTGACATACTCAGCACAGCATCAAGAGTTGTAATAAAGCATAACTGCGTTATTCAACATGACAAAGACATGAACAACCCACAAAATGGAGACAGTCGAGATATATATATATATATATATATATATATCTATATATACATACATATATATATATATATATATATATATATATATATACATATATATACATATATATATATATATATTTTTTTAGCAGAGCTCGAAATTTCTCAGAACTCAAGTGCATACTGAGCAGCAGAAAGAACAGAAGGATGGGAAGTTGACTGTTATTTTTAATTTAAAAATAATAGCAACATTTCTAACTTTTGATGCCGACTTTGTTTATTTTTAGTTAAGGGAGCTGCAGCCTAGCAGACAGTACCAGGAGCCATCATTGGAAAATTTCTGAAAAAAATCTAAAACTTTTAAAAACTGTATGCCAAAAAAGAATAAGAAGAACTGAGTGCATTACATTTAAATGTTCTTTGTCTATAATGAATATATCTTCCTTATGGCAAAGTCTGTATGTGGCAGCTATTATAAGAGGCTTTGAAATGCTGTTAATTGACTCCCTACTAGTTTTGTTTTCTCCTTCCCATTTATTTATTTAGTTATTTCTAATACTCTGTTGGCACATGTGATTACATCAGTAGTAGAAATCTCATAATCTTAATTTGTACAAAGTGTTTACACTTGTGTATTTACATTAGTTGCTCAGTTTAGCCTGCAGCAAATCTTATTAAATGAAATAGCATTGATGGAGTATTCCATGAATACACCCATAGCAATTCATAGCAAGATTTATAGACCATGTTCAAATAAAACACTGGTCTAGTAGCATTGTGAAAGGAAGCTGAATGAATTACTGACTGTTTTGACTGTTTGGTAGTGAATGTTTTAAGTCCAACTAGCAATTATAGCACAGTCTTGAAAATTTGTATTTCAAATAAGTTTTTTATATCTTTATCAAATTTAGTACAGGTAGTTCTTGTTCAAATTATATAGATAGCAAAAATATTATCTTAACTTAGTAATAAAACTGCAGCCTAGCTCAATACTCATATTTATGGGGACATGATAAAATGAAATATTTAGGAGTATAGGCTAAAATGATTCAGTTGTGGCAGTTAAGAATACATGGAAGGAGACCAAACAAAAGATAATACAAAAACTGAGAAACTGGAAGCTGTTTAGGGATATGCATAACAAGATACAAGCAGTGACATGTTTTTAGTCTGTTTAATTATACATACACAAGTCAGACATTTTTTGTCAACCAGAGGAGAAGTTATGGGCAGCAATTAATAAAGAGTTGAAGGACTTTCTCTGGGAGGGGAAGAGGGCAAAGGTCAAGTGAGATAAGTTGATCGTTTCAATAGAACAAGATCATTTAGGATTACCTGATTCAAAGGGATATTTAAGAGCTACATAGTTAAGGTTCACATACATAACACACGCAGACAGCTATAATTCAAACTGGAAAGGGGTGATAATGAAAGTGCGTTTCAAGACAGAAAGGAGATTCTGCAGACAGGGATGACTGCAAATAGGGGTACACAGAATGAGGAAGAGGGTGTGGAATTTACTGGAGAAAACTGGCAAAGGAACCAAGGTATTGGGAGCAAATTACTACAGAGGGAAAGATAATGGAATGGGAAGAGGCCAAGAAAATATTTGGACTGCAGGCTAGGGGCTGCCTTTCCTATCAGGGACTGATATCGGGGTAGAGGCAAAGAGAAATGGATAGGGGACACCCAAGTGAAAAATGTGCTCTGGTAGAGTTTTTAGTTGAATCTAGAACAGAAGCTGCTGTTAAAAAGGGATAATTAGTAGGGTATGTAAAATACTGCACGATAACTATAGGAATCAATCGGAGGAGGTTAGAAAAGATTGTGAAGAGATCGGATAAGTAATTATAAGGAATTAATGGGAGAGCATGTGTATGGTTCCCAAATATGCAACAAAGTCTACAAGATTAAGGATCTGCAATGCAAATGTTGGCATAGGTATTTTAATACACCAAGCAGACTTCAAAGAAATTTCCTCAGGTAGATGGCAAATGTTGGACGTATGATGGGGAAGACATAACTCGGAGCATGTATTTTAGAAGATGGCAGATTTTAAAAATTTCATATAGAGTACTCTGTCAGAGATATTGGGTAAGCAAATGGTTATAACTAAGGAAATGATTTTTTGAGCTAAGATAAAAGGATTTGAATTGCCTGGACATAGTAAGGCCTTGTTAAATTTAATTCTGGTAGCTGCCAAAAAAAGCAATTACTAAAAAATGGCAATCAAAGTCTGAACAAACTGTATTTGAAGTAGTAAGTATTGTAACAGAGAAAAAAATGGAAGTGCGATCCTTAGAAAAAGATAGAAGCAAACAGGAACAATACATACAGAATAAATTTTGGAGGAGGAGTGAGGTTTGAGAGAAGGCAGGAATTAAGCAATTTATATAATGTTGGACTGATGATAATTTTACACAAGAGTATATGGGATGTATAATGTTTGTAACTATGAACATGTTAATACGGTTTGTTTTCTTTTATATAAATGTATGTTTGCCTACATCATAAATGATAATTCAATAAAGGTGTTAAAAAAAACACTACAGCCTAGATCTGTCTCCAGCTGAAGCAATAGTCTTTTCTGGTCTGCTTACCTCCCTTGAACTATATCTTCTGTGGTATGTACTGTACCAAGTGCAGCAGACATGACACAGATAGAACACACAGTCACAATAAAATTTACCTTTAGCGGTCCATCACCAGTACAGCTCAATCCACTGCCATCTTCCATTCAGTTTGACCCTGTTGTTAGTACTTCATTTTTACCAGCATGCATTAACTACTGCAACAGACCACCAAAACTCTGTGAAACTTCTTAGTGAGAAGCAGTCTGTCCATTTCCCCCTATTTCATCCCACGCTAGTATCAAACTCCCTAAAACAGAGATTCTACTACACCTGTAAGTTTACTTCTACCATTATACCACTCTGAGGTACAACATGTGCTTCTCAAATCATTAATGAGTCATGCACCTCTAACAAATGTGAGCACATCACAAACTTGGAGAAGTCTGAATGAGTCTGGGAATACCTTTCAACCTGTCAGCACAAGAAATCTGGATACAGCCAAAAATAGTGGCGGAACAAAGGCCTAACAATAGGGAAAGATTTTAAACATTGCTCTTCTTCTTCTTTCGGCTTTTCCCAGTTAGGGGTCGCCACAGCAGATCACGTGTCCGCTCATGATTAGCAGTGGAGTTTTATGGTGTCGCGTTGCCAGCCCAGTGCCCAACCTTCCACAGAAGGCACACACACGCACACATTGAAAAAGTTGGTAGAATATTAGGCTTTGCATTAATATGTATTTTCTGAAGGGTATGAAGTCTGAAACTTAAATAACTGCCCTTGTTGTGTAACTTCAGTCCTCAATGATTTACCTGAAAAGTACAAATTTTATGAAGAACAGACAAATAATATCAGGCAAAAATCTGAACAGCTGAGAGGTAGACAGATGGTAGTTAAGACTTAAGACACAAGAACTCCCTACATCCTACTTCATCATCAATAGTCACTGTGCTGCTCTGTATTACACAGGTCTTCTCCAGCACAGAATAAAACAAAAATGCCATTTATTCTGGTCAAATTGTCCAATCACCCTCAATTTTTTTCACATTTCAACTCCCTGTCTAATCATTTTTCCCTAGACTCTTGCCTAACCATATTCACTACTGTGTACATCCTTGCAGGCTAAAAAAATGTATGCCAACAATTACCACTCTTTCATTTGCCCTAAATTATTCTGCTGAATATTTTCACTCTGTCTCTCACTATCCCTCCCCAAAATCTCTTTCTGTTCTATCTCCTTTTTTTTTTTTTACACTCATAGCCCAAGTTTGTCTTGGATAAAACATTCACCTATTTATCAACACCTCCTACAACAACTAATTCTGCTTTCCTTGGACTATTAAATCAGTACAAAAAAATTAAAAAAAATGTTCACCACAGTTGTCTATACCCATCTTCCCACTAACCGGCATTAAACATAAGTAGCTCCCTGGCTCCACTAACAAAGTAATACAGATGAACAAGAACAAAACGTGGTCGCAAATCGCTTCTGGGAATACTCTTGTAATGAAGCCATGAGATGTGTACTTACCTCCTTGTGGAGCATTTTTTCCGTTTTTATTTATTTTACCTATTTGTTGACCGGGTAAGCTGTTTGGACACAATTGCTCCCTTAAAGTCACACTGTATTTAAATTAAGGTGGGAAGACTCAAACCCTATTCCTTGTACACTGGCAAGCAGCTCAAAGCTTGCAGGAGTAGTAGATTTAGGTGTGAAACTTGAGGATTACATTTTGCAGTGAAGAGAGGAGAAACAGTGACTTGTTGTGTCTTTTGGCTTTTCACGGTTAGGGGTCGCCACAGTGGAACTCCGGTCCGCTAATGACTGGCAGTAGATTTTTACGTGCCGAATTGCCAGTTCTGACGCACAACCTTCAATGAAGGTACACCCATTCACGCATGTCTCCACACAGAAGACGCTTTAAGCTGAGAATCGAACAGGACAACATCTTACTGTGAGGCTACAATGCTACCGCAGCACCACCACAGTGACTATAGACCACAAACAACTGTTGGAAAAAAATAACCATCTGTTAAAGCTCATTGGTGAGGAGTAGGATGCAACTTCAATCCTCAATGATGCCTAAAAAGTCACCCTCATGCATTTTTAAGCTTGATGGGGTATCTGGTGCGATAATTACATTAAACAAGACTGACTTACGGTTTAATCTTACCAGGGAGGCCATCACAAAGGGGAGGGTACAATGCTCTCCCATGTTTGTGAGTACTATGTCCAGGACATTTGAGCCTCTTATGGCTGTGCTGACTGCCTCTTCCAGAGCATGTGCATTGACCAAGTCCAAGAACCTCTGAGCCAGCAGTCATGAAACAATCACCCATGAGTAAGGTGTTGAGCTGTATGGTAAGTTCAGACCAGTAAGTCCAGGTATGTGGTATGCTTTTTCCGTTTCACGATGGAGGACTTATAGTTAGCTATGATGTGGTAGGAGGCTTTGCCTATGTACAGGGAACAGGGTTTATGTCTTCCCACATTAATTTAGCTACTGTGTGACTAAGACAATGCTCCTAAGGTCACCCCTGTAAAGGAACAGTTGTGTCCAGTCAGCTTACCCAATCAACAAATAAATAAAATAATAAAAAAAAAAAAAAAACAGGAAACAGATGTTCCACAAGGCGATAAAGTGCACATCTCATAACTTCACCGCAAGACTACTCCAAGAAGTGAAGAAATGGCAGACACACTGATCAACGTGTACAGCAAACACATTTCAAAAAGTGACCCTTCAAGTTGTCAGTAACAGTAGTTACCATGTTACTAAATAAACACCACATACTAATGTCAAGTTTGGATGTTACCTAGCCAAGTGACTACAGAGTAAGTAATGCCAGCTATTTACATTGCACCTGTTTTGCATTCTATATCTGCTACCAGTATGTGGCTTTCCTACTCTCTATATCAGTTATGTTCCTTTTACCACCCCTCCATTCAAAGATGGATTTAAGACAGCTAACAAAGCTGTTTACCTTACAAGACCAAGAGCACCTACTGACATGTTTAACTGCAGTTATCAAAATGCAGTCGCTCAGCCAAATAATCTTCTTATAATTGCATCTCCAATTGCCACGGCAACAAATCTGGTTCTGAGGGGTTTGACTGAGAACATCCTACATGTGAAAGTAATAGTGAAGAAGTTTCCCTTGCATGGTTACAGGCACTAATAAATGAAAGACTACTCAGTGATATGCCTGATCTACCCAAGCACATCTGGTCAGATTCTCACTATTACCTGATTAACAAAGCCCAAATTCCTACAGTTCTCCCCTCAATGTATGTGACATATCGCAAGGTATTAAAGTTGGCTATACAGCTGCTTAAAGTTCTGAATCACCACTACTCCTCAGGATTCTGTTCTTGAGAGAAGGTGCTCTTCTGTTTGCAAAACATAGCCCTTGAGAGGTATTTGACAATCACAAGTGAAAACGAACTCTGCAACTAATGTGTTGTAGAATAACAGTATTGTCCCTACCATGTTTGTTCTAACTGCCCAAAAATCAGAGCATAATACTGGCAGCAGCACCCCTTTTTAGGTACTTTGAGGCCATCACTGCTCTTAACCTGACCCATCCTTTCGAAAATTCAGAAGATGGACCCATCAGTTCTCCTACAGGAGGATTACACATCAATACAACCTCAGAGTACAGCACTTCTTACAGTCAGGCCTTCTTCGTTCATTGACATGAACTGCTATCTTTTATGGTCATGACAATCTTCTTGGCTCATAAAAGTAACAGCTGGTCTATAGCACACACCATTTGAATGTTCCTCAACTTCACTATTACTATAATATTTCTAGCATTCATTGCTCAAATTGCTAGGTACTACAGAGGCTGTTAACCTTAAAATGGTAGTGTTTTTATTTTTCAGTCTACCATTATCCCAATAGTAACTCTTCTAAGGTATACATGCTTTTTCACCCTGATATGAGGACTGCTAGTCTTTATTAACCAGAATGCTCTGAAGCTACATTTTAAACCCAGCTTTGAACTTCTTCTGTAGAGATACACCAGATATTAGGACTAAAAATTGTACTCTAATTGGTGAGAGGACACAAAAAGAGACTTGCTACAACACCTCATGACTGTGGCCCAAAGAGAAGCCTGCTTTTAAGGTTAGATTAGTGAAATGACAAATCTGAGCTAACTCCTAGTATGAAGAAACTGAACATTGTTCTCAGAGACCTCAAGCAGGGCCACAGTTACTCATAGAAAAGTAGCTATTTGCTTGTTTAACTTGGTAAAGCCATCAGGTACAAGAACATGTGCCTCTCTTCAGGGGGTGACTGGGAAGCAATATGTGGTTAACTAACATGCTCAGAATCGCACACCAAGTGAATGGATACTGAGGGAATCAAAACAAGAGTAGAGAAAGAAGATCATTATTAGGTCATACCCTTTATCAAACTACCCATCACCTTAGATGATATAAACCTTAAATGACTCAGTAGTATAGTTGGATCATACCACATATTAGAAAAATATGGTCAGCCTATTCAAGTGGCTATTCATACCAACCTATATCACTCAAATACCCCTTCTAAGACTGGCTTCTAGCCAACTTCTCCAGATCTACTACAAGGAGGGAAAGTACATTAGGCCTCTTTCACTGATCACTGCCTAGTTACAGCCAGATGTTCAGTAAATAATTGGGGAGGAAGGACAGACTGCCCCCTTCTCAGTTAGGAGGGTTTGCATTTCCTGACTGCCTTTAACTTGACATGCAATGATGAACTGCTCTTTCAAGATTCACAGAAACAGGAGCCAGCAAGAGACTACTAATTATCAACCCAATCTGTCAAGCAGAGAGGGCAACGCCCTGAAGAAGCCAATACTCCACCGCATTCTTCATCTGTACCATGCTATTTTAAAGGGTTCTATATTTTACCACCCAATCTGGTAACCACCTAATCTGGCAACCTGTGCCATTTGTCAACCACCTTAAGAAAAAGTATTACCTCGTACTTAAACTGAGCCCTGATCCTTCTATTTGACAAATCATGTCATCTCCTACCCCCACCTCAGTTAATTTGCAATTCCCAAAATGACAGAGGGGCAAGATCATACAGTACTCTTTTCTTTCTGTATAATACAAGTCCTACAGCCTCCAGTCTACTCAAATAATATGGTGCACGCATGTGTGGCTACACGTGCGTGTCTGTGTTATGTAGACCCTCTGCCCTGCAGAGTTCTACAGCAGCAGAGAGACAAAAGAGAGACTTTGGAGTGATTAAGTATCATTTTTCTGCATTTCTTGCTGTCTTTAGCTAATTCCGCCTAAAACCTCATTTTTTATAGAGCTTCTGTGATTTAAAAAGCTTGTTTCAGCTACACATTGTACTTATTTTACTGCCTGCACTATAACAAAGTTGTTTTTGTGTTTAAATTACCTGTTTAACTGTTGTAGCCTACACACTCAAGTGTGATAGCCATTTCTGTGCATTTACAGTGTTTTTTTGATTGTATCTGCTTTAAAAAACAATTCTGGTTTCCCGTCTTTCTAAGCTAGTATAGTCCAGTTTTCAGGTTAGTGCTGAATTCAGGTCTGTGTTTCAAGTTTCTGTGTTTGCTCATACATTACTTGGATAGATGGAAGTTTCTCTGTTCACTGTGAGAGAGGAGCTTTGAGCAGCCTATCTGTCCCTGGAGGAGTGGTTTCTGCCCAGAAATTAGTAGTTTATTGGCCATTTTGGGCTAATTTCTATCTCTTTCATTTCCCTGCTATAAAACCCGCATTTGTACGGTTTTGCGCGCCGGGTAGCTAGGGTATAACTATTCCCGGCTCCACAAAGTCTACTCTTCAAGTTTTCCCTTGGAACTACACAAACATTCAATTTAAGCACTCAAACCATTCACTTCTCAGCCCGGCACTTGGTCAAAACTCGAAGCAAGCACTAATAAACCTTAGCATTATACCCCCCCTATACTGTAGGGAAGGACAAGGCTCTCTATTCGACTTTACCAGCCAATTAGTAAAACAGTTCACTGTACCTATCCAGGCATGTCCAAAGGGCGGTTTCAGGAGTACTCTCCAGTCCAACTGTTGAATCTGGGCATTTTGAGGCAATGTTACAACTGCCTCATGTACACAGACAACCCTCTCCTCCTACCACCAAACACTAATACATGTGAGAGATGCAATTATACAGCCAACCTGGAGGCTAAGCTCTCTCAACCCAAGACTGGACCACACAGTCAAAAGGAGAAGGGAACTACTTGCATCACACCACCAGTCTCACATAGACATTTGAAACCAGCACTGGCAAAAAACATACATAAATACATGAAAACATACTCGGGAGGCTCTAAATAAAAATCTGCAAAAGCAACTGACACCTCCAAAGCAGACACCCAAGCAACCTTCACCCCCCCAACACAAACCATGAAACACATACTTCATAAAACCAGTGTGCCATGCAATCACAGCCCTTAAGGCAAAATAACATATCCGACACACTAGTAATAGGTGACTCTATAGTCAGGCACACGGACGTCCTACTCACTAGGCTGAACAAGGAGAAGGTTACTGCTAGCTGCCTGTCAGGTGCCAAGATCCGCCACATAACATGAGCACTCAGGTCACTCCAGAACAAGTACAAATACCACCCTGTCATTGTCCATGTTGGTGTGAATGACCTGAGCCGTACCTCCCTGGACTACATGAAAAGAGACATGGAAGAGCTCTCTGATCATGTAGCCCAGGCCGGTATGACCCTGACCTTGTGTAGCATCTTGCCCTCACCAAGAAAGATACCACGGTATAAAGAAAAAAATTATCAGTTTCAACAATTGGCTTAGCTTCTGGTGTCATTCAAAGGGGATCCAGTGTCTGTCAGCCTGGGATGACATGCTTAACAAGCCACGCTACTTCGCTCGAGATGGCTTGCACCTGTCACCCTTAGGCTTTTGAATACCGGTCAAGGCTCTTGCCACCCCCATAGTGCCTTTTTTAGGCAAGGCTCAAAAGACAAACCCACCCCTGTAAATAAGCACAAGTAACAAAAAACTGAGGGTAATGCTGCTCAATGCCAGAAGTCTAAACCTCAAAATGCACACACTCGAGGCACTCCTCAGTATGGAGAAAATCTATATATATGCAGTAACAGAAACCTGGTTTAAGGTTCCAGAGGGCACCCCAGCACTATCAAGCTACAACTCATACCATACATTTCAGCCGCAAAACCCAGACCGAAATACAAAAGGAGGGGGCGTATCCATATTCATCAAGGATACCTACACCTCCAGATTAGTGGCACAGCACGATGCTTCAGAGATCATCCATGTACAACTAACAATGAGCAAAACTGCAATTCAAATTGTAGCTTGCTACAGATCACCCACCATGTCCCAGGACCCCCATTCCGCATTTCTGGAAACACTGGGAAACATAAAGGTCCTACCAAACACCCTGATATTGGATGATTTCAATTACCCAAACATTAACTGGGAGAACTACTCAAGTACTAACTCCCTTGCCCAACATTTCCTAGAATTTGGCCCTGGTCATCATCAACATGGGCGACCGGTGTTACACACCAGAGGTCAACCCCTCGCTGGTTAGATCTGACCATAAACTAATCACTCTGGATATCCACATTCCGCCCCCACCTCTGGTCAAAGAAACCACTGTGAAAAACTTTTCAAAAGCAAACTTCATGTTACTGAAGGCCAAGGTGGAAAGTTTCAAAGCGCCCATGCTAAAGGATAATGCTGCCCAAGCTGCAAAATCCTTTATTAATGCACTCTACGGGCACCTACAAGAATGCATGGATCGGGCTATCCCACGCAAAACCAAGACTCACTTCTCCAAGAAAAGGAAACCAGTCTGGTGGACCCCTGCCATAAAAAAGCTATACAATAGGAGGAGGAAACTAGTACAGAAAAGAGTAAAATCCCAAGAAGGGAAGACATCCCTGATAAGTATCAGCAAGAAACTACCAACCCTCATAAAATCATCCAAGACTAGCTTCGAAAGAAAAATTGCCAAGGACTCCAAAGATCACCACAAGGCTTTCTTTAGCTATGTCAAGAATCTAAGTGGCAATTCTCAGACCTGCTCGGAGTTGGTGCAGAATGGCACAAAATACTCTGAACCGACCGATATTGCCAACATCCTGGCAGACAGGTTCATTGCAAACTTCACCCCCAAAAGGGCATATAACCATACCAGAAGAATTTAGTGCCCCTGAAATTACAGACACTCCGGTTAAAACAGCCCTCTCCAAAGCCAAAAACACAGCATCAGTGGGACCGGACTGCATCCTACATGAACTCAAAGATGAACTAACCCTTCACTTAAACACACTGTTCAAACTCAGCCTCTCCACAGGCTAGGTGCCCATAGAGTGGCACACAGCAACGGTTATTCTGCTCCACAAAGTTGGAGCCACAACAGACCCCAGGAACTATCACCCTATAAGCCTGACTAGCTTGGTCTGCAAGGCTATGGAGTGCTTCATCATGGATCTCATTAACAGAGACATTGGGAACCTCCAAACACTGGACCCTACCCAGTTCGGCTTTGTTAAGGACAGATCATGCCTCCTAAACCTGATGGACTTCTTTGATACAGTTACCAAGGCTATAGATGAGGGAAAGGTGGTCGACACAGTGTGGCTAGACCTTGCAAAGAACCCACAGGGTAAGAGTTGCAGGAGCTAGGTCTGACTCTAAACCGCTTACAAGTGGCATTCCCCAGGGCTCAGTCCTAGGACCCCTCCTGTTCGGCATATACTTCTCAGAGGTACAGGCAAGCACAGGAGGTCTATGGCTGACCAAGTTTGCAGACTACTGCAAACTAGGGGCTATAACTGCCTCTCCCGCTGACATAGACATCCTCCAATAGGGTCTCGCTGAGACAGATATCTGGTGTCAAAACCATGGCCTCAAGCTAAATGCCAAAAAGTGCATAGTCATCCCCTTTGGAAAAAAAAACAAAGTACCCACAAACTACCACATAGGCAGTAGCCCCCTAAGTACAGAAGATGTAATAAGGGATCTGGGGACCCAAGTAGATAGTAACCTCTCCTTTGATAATCACATTGCCAAAGTGGTTAGAAAATCCTTCTATGTGGCCCACCTAATCACAAAAGGGTTTGTATCCAGATCAAGAGGTCATTGTGCCCCTCTATGCATCACTCATCAGATCCATCATAGAGTACGCCTCATTTGGGATGTACCTTACAAAACACCTGCAACAACTGGAAAGACCACAGAAGTACCTCACCAAGAGGATCACTGGCCTCAAACAGATGCCCTATGCAGCTCGACTGAAGAAACTCCAGCTGTAGTCGGTTGCATACCGCTTGCTCAGAGGTGATCTATGCTGGACATACAAGGCCATGTCCAATCCAGAATTGATGGACATGCTCCACCTAAAAAAAACATATCCCCTCGAGCCACACGCTCTAGGGATCTAAACCTCACCACAACAATAAATAGGATGTGCTGGAGGGATACATTCCTGTCCCACAGACTTCCATGCTCTGGAACAAGATTCCAATCTACATTAGGCAGAGCTCCTTGCTAACACTCAAGAGAAACATTGATGACTGGATAGGAAATAGAAAGTTTACCCCGGGGATCACTTCAGTGGCTCTGCTGGACAGAGGCACAGGGAACTAACCTAAGGGAGTGGTGAAAGCCAACACAATTCCAGCTAGGCTTATAAATGCCTTTGGTCAGATAGCCAAGTACCTACCTATGAACATAAAAAAGGGTAAAATGCGGGAGTCATAGACGCTGTAATAAATCTCTAACTTCATCAGATTAAAACTGAATACAAGAAGAAATGTGAAAGAGCATCACATGACAGCTTTCAACGATCAGGTTATCTCTTTCTCAGAAATTACTGCAATAACAAGAACCAAAAGCAAGAAAACAATGTAAGCACAATGCCAGCAATGTAGGCCCTTCAATAACCTTAAGCTCAGAAGTAAGGTCTCACTCATGAAGCTTTTCAGCAACTAGTTTGCTACTACAGAATGTAGTCTTGCTTTGGCAGACTTTGGCTATATTTTCTTCCTACTGTAATGACTACGACATACAAGCATTTTACATCAAGAGGATAAAGTCAGAGCTACTTAACTGTGTAAATTCCCAGAATGCATTATTTAGCACTGTAATTCCAAAATCCACTGCAGCCACTAATTCCAGCCCTTCTTTCCATGCACATCATGACTGCGTTACTTTCTGCCACTTGGATTTGTACAGAATGAAACTGTATGCAGCTACGCTTATATGTGTAGTAGGTGATACAAGGTCAGTATGCAATTAGGGGCTGAAAGAGTTTTTTTGGGGTCTGTGGTACCCTCTCCCACAGCCAGCAATATCTGGTTGAAGGGCATTCATTACTGTGGATGATGTCTGTAACTCCATATTTATCAATGTGGATTGTCAAACTTAATAATGTGCAGTGTTTTGTGTAACTAACCTAATCATTATACGTCATTAGTCCTGCGCAAATGGTTGAAAAATCAAAGGCACACGATTTGAAGCTCTTACTCTTCGATATAAAGCTACATCAGTAAGAGAACATTTACATTAAATGGAACTCCCTACGACAAGCCTTCTACAGGGGTCCAGCCACAGAACTAATTTTAGAACATCCTTAAGTAGATCACTAAGTTAAAGCCAGAGACTAGTCCAATATGTATGCAGTTGATTTCAAGCACTCCCAGATGGTTAACATTAACAAAATTAAAACAAGGTTACATGAAATCAGGTTTGGCAGAAATGTGTCCTAAGGACTAAGAGGTCAGCATCCTTGGTAGAACCAGATCATTACAGTCTTTGAATATCTTTGCACTCAGTTTTACTCTCACCACAGAGAACTGGTGTATCACCAGAATGAATCAACAACTTAGCACATACTGTGAAATCAAGATGTTACTGGAAGCCATTGACATGAACATTCTTTCTCAATGGGGCAAGGGTTTCTTCTGTGCATTAGTGCCTCTGTGACAAGTATAAAATATTGCAACACCAGCTACTGTGAAATACTTATTTTTAAGCATATCAAAGAGGGAATCATATTATTCTATGAAGATTGACTATGTGCAACATTACTTTTTGTTGTAGATGATTCTGTGAGGCATTGGCTCTGGAAAGACAACGCATCCCTTGCACTAAGGTGCTGTAATCTCAAAGATAAACATGAAATGTGGTGTGCAGTGGTCTTCACTTTGCCAAGGGATGTCACAGCAAAGCCACAAGGGGAAAAAACACTGTATCCTTTCAGTTTGTGGGACTTTTGGGTTCACATTGTCAAGATGTCCCACCTAATATATATGACAGCATTTTACTACAGAAATATACAATGTCTGTGTTTGGGTTACAATAGGATTTACTCACATTTCACACGGTTTAGTTAAGTGAGAAGACTGAACAATAAAATTTCATTCCAAGGATAAATAAACCTCAGCATAACCCACACAAACATGACACACTGCTGCTGCATCACAGCTTGCCCATATTTGTTTTTATATGTTATTGTTTACTTGTGCAATAAAACAATATAGTCAGTCACTCTTTTTTTCTTTGCTTTTTTTACATTCAGTCACTCTTAAGTAATTAAATGTGTATAATAGAATAAAGTAATAAATATATTAAAGTAATTTATTACGCTTGGAGCATGCTCTGTTCACTCAGCTATGTTGTTAAAACATTTTTCTTTCCCACTCTAAAAGACATTGTGCTGTAAAGGTAGTAACCTACAAGTATGAACGATATACTGTGCATTCAGTGAATGTGGCAAGAAAACTAAAGGTAGCAAAGCAGAAGCTACCTATGCAACAGGTAACTGAGGATATCCAAGGTAAGGTTCATCAAGCCTGCAACAGAGTACCACAAAGGCTATGGCTGCAGCAGAGATCCACATGAAGATGGATTCAATTTTGTGTGGATGAAATCAAGGCTAATCAGTGGGCTGTCCAAAGGCCTTCTGATTTTATAGCTATTTGTAATACCCATTTTAGTTCTCATATTTGCTGCAGCTACTGTTAGGGAAAGTAGTGCTTACAGTGCTTGCTAAATCAACATTGTTTGCATTCATAACTGCCAATGTTGTTGTTGTGAAAGATGTAGTTGTGTAGTATGCGCACCTCTGTCCGAATTCTGTATTCTGCACTGTGAGCTTTGAGAAATCTTCTATTCACGTTGTGACAGAAGCTGGAAGTCAACACTGAGAGACAGCATGTTAAAGACAGACTTGAGTCAGAGATGCAGGTTTTAAGTCATTAAGTTTGAGAACATGTTGCAGTAAAGTAATAAGCATGCCATCATTGTAACATGTCTGCACTCAGATTAGTCTTCCATACTTGTCGCACACTGACTGCTTAAGTACATCTAGCCTCTCAGCTGACCAGTTCACCCCTCAGCCACTAGACAGCACACTCCCTATAAACCCAAGAATCACAGTGATGACTTAACATCTACATTGGTAAAATATAAAATCCAAGTGTATACTTGCCGAAACTTCAGGAGTTCCCAGTAAGGCAGTCTATATGCAGGAACCAATCAGGCACACAGGGGAACAATGGGAGGATATTTGTGACCCTATATCTCTGTATATTTAACTCCAAAGCTATACTGTTCAACTTTATTTCAGTAAAACATTTCACCTATGTTAAAGGTTTGTGAGTTACTACTTATTAACAGAAAATGTGCTACTATCTCTTGTTGTAGGACCGAACCACTGACATCCGATAGCAGTGCTGCTCTGCTCCTCAGCAGAAGGACTGTGACATCCAACTCTGGGACAGACTGCCCCCTTCATCAACTAAAATGCCATTTGTTTGGTGCTATATTTACTTCTCATATTTTAAGAGTGAAACAATAACTGGGCTTTTCCAGTCAGGATCTGCAATGATGGCAGTGAACTACATTGTGTGAGGAGAAAGGGGGGAAAAGCAATGAAGGATTACTTGTCTTCCCTGGAAATTGTGTGTGTGACTGCAACAATTTATTCAAATTACAGCTACTGTAGACAAGCCAGCACTGTAAGACACTGACCTCACTGAGGTTGGGGGGGGGTCTCTGAAGCCAGGCCCTGTAACTCTGCTCTGTGGTTGTTCAGTGTGAAGCCTATTTAGGTCTGGATGGTGGGGTCCTATGACCCAGGGTCACAGTCCATGCTGTGTTCTTAAGGCTAAACCTCATTAGTTACTTATATTAAGATATAACCTTAAGATTCTTCTTATTGTGTGCTAATAGTGTGCGTTGCAAAACCATACTACTGGTAACCATCACATTATTGGTAGACACCGGGTTGGACAATAATCCCATACCATCTCAACATCACACCACTCCATCCAGGGTGCTGTTTATCTTTCTTGATGGAGGGCTGTCTCAAGCACTCTGATCTGTACAGTATTGTCTTCAGCCTGGGCCTCTGGTCACAGTGTCAGCAAAATCAAACTTACAGTGAGCTACATGAAGTCCAGCCTGGAAGCCACAGATGGTCTCTTCATAACATTCTCACTAAGCCTATATCCCAGGAGATCTGTAAGCTTTTCTGGGGCTTAATTTATTAAGGACTAGTGTCTTCAGGGTGACAACACGTTAGATAAATGGTTGTAGCCTCTAAGCCCCAATGTGACAGATAAGCACATTCTCTTTCTGGTCAAACTATTCATCTATGGCAGCTGTGTACCAAAACACAGTTATCTCTAGGGCCTATGCTAAACTGAAGACCACATAAAAATCAGCTCTATGATGCCTTCTGAATGACAATACTCACTCATATGGAGATGTAAAAAACATCTGCCTCCATAAAGGCAGGAGAAAAAAGATTGAGGGATTGAGAGTATACCTATGCTGTCAGGACAGTGAGGATTAGGGCACAACTATCTTTATTGTCAGGTATTCATTTTGGCATTTTTAAGAGAACAGTTATCAGAAACATGTTCTTTCGTGAACCTCAAAGTTTCGAAAAATTATGAATCACTTGGGGTGGGTTTTCTGGTCCTAGGAAGGGAAGGAATTCTTGCCCTTTCCCATCTCAGGGTCAACGGCCTTAATCTTTACACTCCTCATACAAGCCAGAGTAGGAATAAGTCTTATTCCTACCCTCAGCTCTGGGCATAAGTTCATACATGGTTTTGCCTGTCAGCGGGCATGTATCATACATCAGGTGTTGAGCAACATGGAGCTGGTACAATAGGGAGCCTTTTTGTGCCTATCTCTGGTATCAGCTAGGGACTTCAGATGGTTTGAAGACTTACAGAGCTACAGTTAAGCAGGTAACAAGAAGGAAACAAATGCCCTATTTTACAAGCCAGAATAGGTCCGAGTTTATGGAACTAGTTCCTGTGATGTGCAAGTCAGTCATATATGGTAATATTGGCAGCTACTAACTAAAGCCATCATTATTAGGAACACAATGACAGGAAGCAGGCTCTGATGTCACATTCTTGGCCAAAGCAGCACTACAGTGCAGTAGGTTAGACTTAGCCATGAATTACAGTTAGCAAATTATACAACTAGCTCAGCATCACTTGTGGATATCCCATGGTGGTGAAACACCAAGTTTTTTTTCTTTAAGGACAGAAGGCACTGGATTATAATAGTGTTTTCTGTATGAGAACACAGCTGATACCCAATTAAGCAGAGAAGGAAAACATTTGACAGTGAGCCGTGTGCACAATAATTAGCAGGTTGTACTTACTCAAGCTGAGTGACTTTCTCACGTTAACAGATTTTGCCTTAGGGTAGTCTGCATTCAACAATAATACATAATTTCATTAGTTCTCTGGATTTCTTTTCTTGGAACCACTGATCAAACTGTAACAACTTAATAATGCTTGTATTTGACAAACTGAAATGTTAAGGACTTGATCTACGGTACTCAAGAATTGCTATTTTGTGATAGATGCTCTAAAGTATGCAACATCATCACCCCTTTTTTAAATGATCATAACAGCATTAGGATATGTACCACTTTTAGAACTCTAGTACATTCTCTGTGAAAATGGGTGAGTTACAAATCTTTACAACTGAAACAGCTATGGCAGGTGCAACTGTTTCGTATTCCTGGAATAAGAGCCACCGTCTGCTGATTCACTGGTAAAAAATGAACTTCGGAGGTGCTTTACTTTTGTCTTGGTTTCTGCCTTCAGGCAGAATGCTATAAAGCAAACCAGCTGTTGTAACAAGCTTGTGAAGTATGTCTGGATTACTGATGTCTGCAAAGGGTTTTTAAGAGCATCTTAGACGACATTTATTGGCATTTGGTTAAGCAAGCAGCCAAAACCACTAAGCAGAGTAGTATCCATAGGGCAATAACAGAAGTAAGGACCCATAACACATACATTTTGTAGTAGAGTAAGTGAGAAAAAAATTCAAATATATGCTACAAATAAGTGTTTTGTTTTTTTCAGCTATATGCCTGAACTGCTTATGATGTTGGAGTAATTTGTAGATGATTCAGAAAATTGAGACAGCGTAAGTAGTGAAAGTGAATATTAACACCTCAACAGATGCAGACCGGTAAATACTTGCACCAAACACTCCTGAAGGAGGCATCGTTCTCCGGTGCCACACCAACATTTAAGTGTCAGTGCTGCTCTGCTTAACTGCAGGACACTTTTATAAATGATGTTGCATTTCATTGTCGCAATATATTCTGTTTAAAATGAAACTTGTAGGAATATTTCCTTATTTTGTTGCCTGACTCCATTAAGGATACTCTACATGTAGAGATACTTAAACAATATTATTGAGTCAGACAGTGGCAGAGAAGCTAGAGAAGGAAGTGTCCAAATGGGCATTCCAGGACTTGGAGAAAGCATATAAAGGTCCCATGACAGCTGATTTGAGCAGTCCTGCAATAGTTACAAGCCCCAGAAACATTGGTAGAATTAGTACAGACTGTGTACAAGGACCCAATGACACAAGTATAAATGAACAGTGTTCATACTCACAGTGATGTTCCTAGTGGAAACGGGTGCATTACCGTTTGGCTCAGAGTCCAGTTCTTTTCACAATGGTGATGGGCTACATTAGCAAACAGGTTGGAAGGAACAGATCAACAAATCTGCTGTAGGCAGACAATGTAGCATTACAAACAGACATTGAACAGAAATTTCAGCAAATAAGGGAATGGAATGCAAAACTGAACATACATGTAAAGCAAATGGGAGAAAACAGAAGCTAAAAACTGAGACAGAAGGGAAAATAGTGGAACAGGTTAAGTACCTGGGAGGGATGATTGAGAAGTGAAGTCTGAAAAAGGACACAAAAGCTAGAATCTGAGGCACTACAGCCATGTGGTACAAAGTATAGAAGTAGTGTGTGACAAGAATATTTAACAATAAAGGAGCTGAAAAGTAAGGTGTATAAAACAGTAGTATGACCAGTGCTTGTGTACAATACAGCAACCTAAACAGAGAAGGCAAAGCAGTTGAGGAAGCTAGAGGTTGATGGAGATGAAGTGCCTGAGGTGGGTGGTGGGAAGTATACTGTGGAACAGACCAAGAAATGAGGATATCAAAATGGAAGCCAAGTAGCCTCAATTGCACAGTAAGGCAAGAACAGATTACTGTGGTGACAGGAAGAAGGCAAGAGGAAAGTACAGTTGTGTACCCTTAAAATAAATGTAGATGTTAGAGTGTATTCACTGTTGCAGTCTTCACACTTGGGTTATCTGCCTGCAGGTAGCCCTCAGTCTGCCCAAATACCATAGACTTAGTATTTCTGCATTGCTTGCTGTCACTCCAGGACTGGCGTCAGGTCATCACAGGTATAAAAACAGGCAGCCATCACCATTACATCAGTTTTTCTTGCCCCAAATGTCAGGAGTCCCCCAATAGGGAGCTAAACTATGGTGGGAAAATCACCACCAGTAAAAAGTAAATACCAATACCCCTTGTAAGGGGTGAGTAATAGACACAAAGAGGAGAGAGAGACAGAGAGAAGGGGGCCGGAGGGAGGGAAACCAGGACTGCAACAGTGAATACACTCGGATATCTACATGTATGGTAAGTATACACAACTGTACTATGTTCATGTTTCATTGTTGCAGTCATCACACTTGGGTTGATTCCCAAAGCTGAAGAAAGGGTGGAGGCAGTCAAGAAGAGTTGGGGCTGGCTAGTATGCCCTGCAGGACTGTTGCTGCAAAACCCACCCTGGATTTGGAAAATATAGGCAGGTGGTAATGTTTGGTGAAGGTGTGTACAGAACTCCAGGTAGCAGCTTCCAGAATGTCCCCAGTAGGGACTCCCCTGAGGAATGCTGTAGAGGTAGAGGTTGCCCTAGTGGAATGCGTTCTGACCCCCTGAGGGGTTGGTTTCTCATGGTGTTCGTAGCAGAAATGGATACAGTGTTCTATCCATTTGGAAAATGTCTGTTTTAAAATGGCCTTGCCCTCTGCCCTTGGTGCAAAACTGAGTAGTAACTGGTCAGATTTCCTGAAGGGCTTAGTCCTATCAAGATAGAATCTGAGCTGTCTGTGCACATCCAAGGAGTGCAGGATCCTTTCCCCTTTATTTTGAGGATTAGGGAAGAAGATTGGGAAATGGATAGATTGGTTAAGAGCAACACTGGACACCACATTAGGCATAAAACAGGATTAGTCCTGAGGGGGACCCTGTCAGCATGAAATATAATGAAGGGTTCCACAGCCATAAGTGCTTATAGCTCAGACACTCTTCTAGCTGAAGTGATGGCCAGAAGCAAGGCTGTTTTCCAAGAGAGGAATTTTAACTCTGCTGACACTGCAGGCCCATACGGGGGTAGCGTGAGCTTTTTTGTACAAAGTTAAGGTCCCAAGCAGGGGTGGGTGCTCTCCTTGGTGGTTTAAGTTGTCTGCCCCTCTCAGGAACTGTTTGATGAGTGGGTGAGAGAAGAGAGGTGGCTCAGTGTTGTAATGAGCCGAGATGGCAGAGGTATGGATCTTAATGGAGGAGAAGGATAGCCCACTGTGGAGTAGATCTGCTAGGTAATCCAGGATTAGACGCAAGGAGGGCAGTGCTGTGTCCTCTTCCTTTAGACTGAATCCAGGAGCAATACCTTTTCCACTTATCAGCAGAGGATTTTCTTGTACTGGGTCTTCTGGCTTCAAGAATGGCATCCAACACCTGCTTGCTTAGGCTGGTCACTGGGGGAGAATTCAAGGAATAAGCCAGGCTGCAAGATTCAGGGTTTGCAGTTACGGATGCAAGATCTGTCCCCCCTGCTGGGTGAGGAGGGTTGGGATCTGGGGTAGGTGCCAGGGTGGCACCGGTGATAGGCTGTGCAGTATTAGGTACCAGTGCTGGCGTGGCCAGTCCGGGTCAATCATGATTGTCCTTGGTCTGTCCTGTCTTATCTTGAGTAATATTCCTGAGAGAAGGGGCAGAGGAGGGAATGCATAGATTGAGAGGTTTTTCCACTGGAAGGATAGGGCATCTACTTTCCAGGCCCTGCTGTGAGGTGTCCTGGTGCAGAATTTGTTGAGCTGGTGATTGCAGGGGGAAGCAAAGAGGTCCACCCTCTGGGGTCCCCCATTTCTGGTTTAGAAGGCTGAGGGTGCTAGGTTCTAATTGCCACTTGTGTGGGTCTAGGAGATTTCTGCTCAAGTCGTCTGCCAGTGAGTTTTGTTTGCCTGGCAGGAATTGAGCTTGCAGATGAACATGCATGTCCCAGGCTGTGTTCCACAGGGCAATGGCTAGCCTGCAGAGTGGGTAAGAGTGAGTTCCCCCTTGCTTGTTGATGTACCACATAACTGTGGTGTTGTCTGTTTTTATTATCAGTGGTCCTGGTGAGAGCAGGGATCTGAAAGCTGTTAGAGTGTGCTGAACAGCTAGCATCTCTTTTTAGTTGATGTGCAGATGAATTTGACTTGGGCTCCAGTGGCCCTGAATGCACTTGTCATCCAGGTGTGCCCCCCAGACATAGTCTGATGCATCTGGGGTTAGGGTCTGGGTGGCATGGGGTTGAGTAAAGGGAAGTCCCTTGTTGTGGTTGCATGCTGCTGCCCACCAAAAAACTCTGTCCTTAGACAAGGTATGATAGGTATGACAGTTTCCAGGTCCTGAGAATGTTGGCACCAAAGACTTTTTAAGTACCATTGAAGTTTCCTCATATGCAGTCTGGCATATGGAATTAGTAGGATGCAAGAGGCCATGAATCCTAGGGCCTGCAGGATATTCCTTGTGGATAGCTGGGTTATGGCGGCCATTAGAGTGAAGTAGCCTATCAGATAGGCTTGTTTTTCTGGAGTAAGGAATGCCATCATGGGATGCTGTGTCCAAGCTTGTTCCCAGGAATACAATCATTTGACTGGGGACTAGTTTTGATTTCTTTTCGTTGATAGTGTACCCCAGGGAAGTTAGAAGGTTCTTTACAAATGTCAGGTGCTGCAACAGCTTTTCCTGTCTACCTGACTCAGGCAGTCGTCCATGTATGGGTAAAATTTGAATTTTTCTCTGTCTGCAATAGGCAATGGCTGGAGCAAGATATTTTGTGACTACTCTGGGAGCAGTGGCTAAGCCAAAGGGAAGTGCAGAGAACTGATAATACATAATCCTGCCCTGAAATGTAGGTATTTCCTGCATGAGTCCCTGACAGGGATGTGCAGATAGGCTTCTTTTAGGTCTAGGATGGCTAAGCAGGCATCTTTGGACAGCATAGGAAGAAGCTGCTGAAGGGTGAGCATTTTGAATTTCGGTACCACCAGGAAGGTGTTTAGAATGAAAAGATCTAGGATTGGGCGATAAGTGCCCTCTTTTCTGGGTACCAGAAAAATTCTGGAATAGAACCCTTGACCTATCTGTTCTGCAGGAACAGGTTGAATTTCTCTTATGGAGAGCAGGGATTGAACTTTGTTTTGTGCCTCTGCCCACTGGTTTGGAGGAAGGTCTGGGAACCCTTTTGGGGTTGGCAGTGAGTGGAAGTAAAATGTGTACCCCTAGGATACAATGTTGAGGACCCATCTGTCTTTGATGGATGTCCAGTTTTTTGCATGATGGGCATGTTTTCCTCATAGGGGCACGAGCAGTTGGGTAGAGGTGAGGAGTGGAGTTGAGTAGTCATTGTGAATTCTTTCCGTAAGGGGGTGGCTTAGCACTCCCTGTTTTTGAAGTGGAGGCACTCCATTGCTTAGATCTCTGCATACCCTGAGACTGTAGTCTGGGGGGGGGTCTGTTTCCCCTGGGTCTAGTTTGAGATGGCCTTTGAGGGGGCTGGAAAGGACCAGTGCTTCAAGGGGCAATGTCTACTGAATCTAGGAGGCTGCACTTGCAAGAAATCTTTGACTGTCTGCATAGATTTAGCTTTTTCTTCCATCTTTTTTAGAACCTTTTCTGCTTTGGTGCCAAACAGATTGTCCTTGTTCAAAGGTGTGTCGAGTAGTTTTGATTTGACATAGTCTGGCAAGGTCTACTCCTTAAGCCAAGCATGCCTTCTCAGTACAGAACCAGTGACTGCTGCCCTCAAGATGCTTCTAGGGCGTCAAATCCACATTGAAAAGTATGCTTGCTGACTTGGCTTGCAGAATGCATAAATTCTTGTAATTCTTTATTTTCTGCAAAATCTGTAAAGCTAGCTAATTTTTGCATAATAAGTTCCAATAATATGTTGCTGGTACATCAGCATATGAAACTGGCAATTCAATGCCCTAATAGCGAGAGTTGCAGAGGTGCATACGTTTTACCCCATCTGTCTAAGGCTCTGGAATCCCTGTCTGAAGGGGTGAGATTCTTAGCTGCAGTTGCTTGTATGCTTTTAGGCCCCTGGGATATGACCTCTGGGTCAGCAGTAGGATTTCTGAAAAGAAATTTGTGAGAGTCAGGAACTCTAGTACCTGTCTGGTTTCCTAGGAGCAGGGGGTAAAGTATCAGGAGTTAGACTGGAATCCATAAAGACATCGTTATCAACATCCAGAACTGGAAGTATTGCTAAAGGTCTATGTTGTGGCAAATCTAAATATTCTCTGAGTCTCTTTTTGGACTGAGGATAGTCTTGGCATTCCCAGTGGAAATGCTCTCAAAGTATGTAGGGTTTCGCCAAAAGAAAAAATCCTCTGGAGGTGAAACAGAGGGAATGGAGTCCTCTGCATCTGAATCCTCATAAGCAGATAAAGGCATGTCTTCATCTTCAGAAACCTCAGAGTAGTTAGACTCTTGGTCTGTTAAAGCTGCTGGGGACAGGTCTCTTTCTCTTAGGGGAAGGCTGGCTTCCCCAAATCAGCATAATCAGATCTTCTGCCATTTTAAGCATTTGATGTTGTGGCACGGAAGCAGGTGCTTGAGTTTGGGTCGGTGTTTTTTTTAGGCGTAGCTCATACTCTTGGCCTCAGAAACTCAGTAGTTTTAGACCGAACTGAAGATGCGAAAGAAGTCATCTGTTTGTGTCGAATATAGGTAGTGCAAAGAACTTCCTCAGAAGCGGGTGTCTGCACAGTGGTTCCGGACCCATCCAAGCTAGAGAGATCCACTGGTTCAGTAGGCAAGAGTCTTGCGGCATACCGGACTCTGAACGGGTCTTGGTAGCGGCCTGTGAATCCATCGAAGCAGGGATCAGGGTCTGTGAAAGCACCTCACTGAGTACCGGCAAACTGGAGACTAGCTTAATGGAAGCATCGTCAGCATTTTTGGACCCGTGCGGTCTGTCTCTGTATTTATCCTTGTTTTTTTTCGGAAGAGCAGTAGTCGGATGGCTTACCGAAGCCATTTCAGAATATGGAGATCGAGAGAAAGTATTTAGCGACAATAAGGGCCCAACAACAAATAGTTCGGGCGTTGAACAAAGCACAAAACCAATAGTGAGATACGTCGTGGTCTGGGCCTAAACAGATGATGCAGTAAGAATGGAAATCTCATGTGGTATTTGCTTTCCACAGGCAAGACAATTGTTAACTTTTTCTGACATTGGTTAGAGCAAGAAAAAAGGATCCCCAATGGGGTACTTAGCTTTAGAAGATTTCAGGATGATTCAATTTAGAAACAAAAACTCAGGTAGCGGCCGACCGGCACTTGTGCGAACTGCTTCTGCTTCGGGCTACTCGGCAAGAAAGACTAGTATAATGGTGTCGGCTGCCTGTTTTTACACCCCCTGACGACTTGACATCAGTCCTGGAGCAACAGCAACTGACGCAGAAATACTAAATCTCAGGTATTCGGGTCGACTGAGGGCTATCTGCAGGCAGATAACCCAACTGTGATGACTGCAAGTGAAACATGAAGAACATACGAGTATGTCCAGCCACTAAGAGATGGACAGAATATGTGAGAAGACCTGCAACAGTCAGGTAGAATGGTCAATGATGTGCAGAGGAAAGCACTGAATTGAGAGAGGTGGCAAAAGTTGATGCGACATCCCAACCCTATATAGAAAAATGGGAAAAAGGGGTTTGATGAGGATGACAGCTATTCTGTATACTAAATCAGATCCCCACTTCAGATTACTACTGTTCCAGCAAAGATCTCTGGAACAGAAAAAAATTCTGAATACTACCCTCCATTTCATTATATAATGCTCTGGATAGTTTACAACAAGGTTAGGCAACTTAAATTCAGGACTTCCATTCTTGCAACATATTTGAGTGATTGGTAGGCAGGAATTATCCAAGGATACCTGGATGGACTTGTGTTTGCAAGAAATTTCATCGGTAAAGTTAAAAAAAAAAGTTTTTTCTTAAGAATAAATTTACAAGTACAATAAGACAGACTTCAGTTTTTGTTTTCCTGACAATTCTTGTAAACTTGACTTAAATACTGATTGCAATCCTACTACCAATCATTCACAAATCAAATTTCCAGCATTGTCTGATAAAATTGCTAAAAAATACATACACAGAATTTCATAACTTAAAATGCATCTACTGATAGTTTCTTCCATCACCCCAACGCACATTTCTCAAAGCCCTAGTACTTTTAGAAGTAGGAATTTATAAAGTTGGTAACCAGTTCCTGACTGTTACCACCAGCGTGGATGAGTTGCTTGCATGGATTATTTAGCACCCCTGCAAAAACAACTCTTGGGTGACACGCATTGTCACAGCTCAAGATCCTCACTTTTACTGGCCCCCAGTTGAGTTTGTGCAAAGGAAAATGGTCTGAGGTGATTTTGACACTGCTGTGTGGGATTTCCTAACCCTGGTTTAGAATACTAAACATGGGAGAGGTGTTAATTAGGGAAATGTCATCCCCAACCATAAATAATGTAGTCTCTTCCTAGTACTGATAGGGTTCATAGGTTTGCAACAAACAAGGCCTACTGGCCTTCAGAAAGTTGAACTGACATTATGTATCGAAACTTATGCTAGCCTAGGTACTTACTGAAAGTTTTATTATTGTGATGGGGACTGCCACTATTTCAAGCTGAAGGGAGAGTGTATGCGTTGAGTTATGAGAAGTACTGCAGTTTGTTCTACATTTTAGGGAAATCATATGGTCAGCTGCATTTGCATATGTTAGTCCTCTAAATATTTTATTATAGACAAGAGATGAGGGTATTTTATGGCATTTAAAATAAGACATAGATCCCCCGATTTAGACAGTGTAACACTGAGAACAAAGGTGGCTGTTTCCCTATGAGTGACTCAGCATTGCCGTGCCCTTTAATCCACTAAAGAGAATAATCTTTTCACACTATCAAGCTGAATACTATATCATACATACTGCAAAGAAAAATAATCTCCATTTGCAACTGGCAGGGTTCACATTTGTGCAGGAAAATACAAAAAGAATCCGTGTCAGTGTTTCAACATGTAGCACATTTACATCTGATTCTTTAAGGTCAGATGACTGGGAGTTCTATTCTCAGGTCATACAAACTGCATGAATTTGTCTAGTAGATTAGGTCAGATGTTTACAGCTAAAGCTGTTAATATTTATCTTGTAGTCAAGGGTTTGAGTCCTTCCATTTCCACTTGCAGACTATATGACCGAGCAAGGCACTTAATGAGACAATGTTCCCAGGTTGCCCCTGAAAAAAAGACAGATGCCCAGTAGGTTTATTCCGTTACTGGAAAAAAAACAGTGAACTTTTTGCCAACTATCTTAATCACAATTATGTTAATACTTGTTTAAAAACAATCAAACTTTGTGTGATTAAGAATCAAAGCCACACTATGTCAGTAATACCAAAAATTTCTGACCATCATACCATCAATTGCCCCCTCCCAAAAAAAGGTACTGGAGTTTCACTAACCGTGAATCAAATGCAGGATACCACAGAGAGCACAGTGTGCCAACACATGGCCACCAGAAACTCCCTGAGGAGCTAGCACCCTTATAAAGGGCACTATAGTCTCGTGAATTGTAATCAGTGCTGTCCAAACCTATTACAAACTGCTGGCTCTGTGGCACAAAGGACTAAAGCCCTGCTCGTGTCCAAGCTGATCTTAGCAGAGACAGTGAGGGTGAGTGGCTGACACCGGCTCACCCATTCTGGGGATTGCCAGTACCTGCTGAAGTGCCAATGTCACACTAACTTGCATATTGGACATGTAAAGGAGTAAAACATTTCTAGTACAATATTGTGTTTCTTGTGATTCTACCATTTAGCTGTTAGCCACTGTAGCTCATTATAAGTATTTTGTTCCATTCCAGTAAGGTAGTGTGCTTTTTTAAACAATTTTATCATATAACTGATATTTATATGAACTCATGTCACAAAACAATGAAGAAATATCCCTATAATATTTTCTGTTTTTTTGTACATGCATTATGCATACAATTTGCAACACTAATTGATTCTTTACTCTTCTGCATGAATACATACAGACTTACTTCATAGCTCCTAACAACCGACTTATGTTAGTCATCTATTTGAGTACTGATTTGTATATGTTGCTCCCAAATGTTCCCTTTTTTAATTATGTCCTCCATCTTTTAAGGAGCCCATCTTATTTTCTTTTCTTTACAATATTCAGTACTTCATTTACATCAGGTTTAATCCTCGACATCCACTTTTGTGCTTAGTCGCTAGTAATATTACTAATAGTCCTTCCACATCTCATCAATTCTAAACCAAGACACCAACTTAACAGCAACATCTCCTTGTTTAATACAACATGCTCCCTCAAGAATTGTGTCAGGACAATATGCAGGAAAGTCCTTAAACTTGGTCAACTCCTCACATTTCCAAAAAGTGCATTAACCAGTTTCCTCGTTCATTTCCTTCACATCTCAAATACTTGCTCTCCTCTTAAGGAGAGATCCTCTGCTGTCTAAAAGTAACTGTGTAAACATTTTTATGCAAATATTTGAACCTTGTGGACTTTGTAACATAAATAGAAGCCGTTCAGATGTCCTCCTGTTGCTCGTTTGTAATTTCTCATTGTAATATTCCCACCCAGTCTTTTCTAATCTCCTCCGATTTATTGTTATAATTATGTAATACTTTATGAGTCTCATCACTTTCTTAATAGCATCTTATGTTCTTGGATTCACTAAAACCCTATCAGAGCTTGTCTTTCAATTCTCCACCCTCTCGTTCTCTCTCTCTGCCTACAGTCTGCCAAGAGTTCCTGATGAAGGTAACCTCCGAAATGCAGATCACACTGCTACTTGTCCTCTTCTCACTCCGTCACACCTTGCTTACAACTCATGTGCTCCAAGTAACAAGGTTACTTGTTAATTTGCTGCACTTGCAGCCTGACATCGCTTTCCTATTTTATGAACCCTTAGTTGGCTACATTCCTACTGGCAAAATATCCCTTCCCCACCCCCACTGGTTTAGTCTTTCTGGTGCTGTCTGCTACTTCATAAATATTCTATACAATTATTACTTTCATCTCCAAGGGCTTGCCTCCAAAACCTTATGTTTTATGCATCACTTGTACTTCTATCTTAAGCCATCATCTTTTACACTTTGAGTTATACTTCTTCATCTGCTACATATAAACATCAGAATTGTGTAGTTTTAAAGTAAGTCTTGTAATATTAAAACCCACTGTTTAATAAGAAGGATTCATTTATTCCAGCTTTATTCTTGCTCTCTTCCCTTCTCAAACAAGTTACTTTAACTCTTTTAAATGATGTCTACAACTTTTCCCTGGCTGATAAAGGTTTGCCTGGTCTGTGTTCAGGAGCAAAGGAACTAAACATTTTCATTGCATGTATCACATTGTCCATGGCGATTAATTTCCCCATCTCCCTTTTTTTTTTAAACCTCTTCTGTTTGATTTCTTCTCATACATCACTTACTGCCACAGCAGACTCCTTTTTAATCCATACACAGTTTATCTTTTTATTAAATATGCATGTTGCTGAACTAATGTGTATGCACAGCATTTGCGGTTACAGGCTTTGTTTTATCTTTGTTTATTTTATATTCTGAAAATGCTTGAAACCATCTTAAAATACTTCACAGCACACTAATACATTCAGGATTTATCAAGAAAAATATCATTCACCTGGCTGACTTCTTTGCAAAGGTCACCAAAGCAATGGATGAGAGCAAAACAATTCACACTGCCCACCTTGACCTGGCCAAGGCATGTAACACTACATGAGCATTGTTGACAAATTCAACAGGTTATGTATAAAGCTTTATGTCACCTGGCGGACAGCCAGTGGCTCACAGACAGTACCCAGGAAGTTAGAATTGGGGTATCCACCTCTACAAAAAAGACCAAATTTGCAAACGACTGGAAATTATGAGCAGTCACAGAATCCCCCACTGAGATTAATATTCTCCAGGAAGGGCTGACAGACAATTTACTTGAGTCAGGGTTATGGACTAAAACTAAATGCCTTTCAGGAAGTCATCCACTCCTGGTAACTATCATATTGACTACACACCCTTAAGAGGTGAGCCAGAAGTCAGGGACTTAGGGATACAGAGACAGTAATCTAGCCTTTGACCAGTGTGCGTCTACAATACTGTGGAAATCATTCTGTGTTGCACAACTTAAAACAAAAGCATGGTATCCAAGTCCACAGAGGTCATTGTTGCACTGTATTCTGTATTCATCAAACGTATCATTGAGTACAAGTTACCCCTTTGGTATGTACCTAACTAGGCACATCCAACTAGAACATAAGCAGAGGTTCCTCATTAAAATATAGGGCACAAGTAACATCTCCTATGCAGACCTCCTCAAAGCTCTGTCCCTGTATTCCCAATCCTACAAGCTGTTGAGAGGAGCTCTATACTTGGCATGCAAGGCATTGTCAGACCCCACCCTGCTGAACCTCTTGCATATTCGCAAACAGACAGCACCGGAATTACCCATTCTAAAGACTTGAAACTTGCCTGTGATATCCTGGAGAGACAGGTATAAACCTCAGGTTATGCCTTCTCTGCATCAGGTTCCCCATCCATGTGAAGCAGAGCTCCTCCCTAAACCAATTCAGCGTAGGACAATTGGATGGGGAACAGGAAATTCATTCCTGGTTTGGTACCTATCTAATGGGCACAGGCAGCATAGTACTGGTTCTTCTCCCAGGCCCCTGCTTGTAAATGTTTCGTCTCCCAAGACCCTGCTTACATTTATCAAAGGTACCAGAACTTCGCATGCCTAGTACACACTTGTAAACCACAAATGAAGTTTTACATGACTAGCATACCAATTATGTCCCTGAATTTAAGAATCCTTTATCTTTTCAGCTAAAGGCTTCAAATAAATAGCAAAACAGGAGAAGAAAGAGGCTATCCCTACCTGGTCCCTTCTAGCTAAACTCATGTTGTCAGAAATGAGTCCTCCCACCTTTGTTGCCTCTGATCCATCATATATTCTTGTTATTAACTCTATTGTACTATTTGAGAATACAAATAACAGTGCCCTACTCATGAATCCTCAGTAAACCCTATTAACAGCTTTATCTGCATTTAAATGAACAAAAAATAATGAAGCATTTTTATATTCCAATTCCATCAAAATCACTCTCATTCAATTAATGTCATCAAATGTTTGCCACCCTTTCACAAAACCACATTGATTTGTATTTATTTATTTATTTATTTCAGTTTGATTACCGGGGAAGTCCACTGGGCCAAGAAGTGCCCATTTTCAGTGGAGGCCCTGGGAGAAAAGCTCCATGTACAATAGAAGTATGATAAGGGTTACAAAACAATGAGAAAGGTTACATAATTTTGGAGATGAGATACAGTAGTATGGTTTATACATTCAGTGGAATTACATACATTAAAATGAAAAACAGTAATATTCATTGTGAGACAGTATATAACAAAAACTAAAAAAAATTTTTTTTCCCCCGGATTTTTACAATATTTACAAATATGGAGTTCATTTAAGTCTGATAGTTCAGGTTCTTGGAGAAATTAGATGAAGCTTGAGAGTATAGGAGAAATTAGATTAAGCTAAGATTAAGCTAGATAGTATAGTAAAGTAGTAGTATGGAGAGTTTAGTGGGGGGAGTTATGTAGGGTGAAAGCAGGAGCATTTCCATTTGGAAGAGAGATATTGGAAGAGTTGGTTTTTGAAGGATTCAATGTTAGGTATTGTCCTAAGTGAGGGAGGGAGGGAGTTCCATTTTTTACCTAGAGAGAAGGAGAGTAGAAGCTGGCCAGCGGGACATTTTGGTTTGTGAATGGCGATTAGGTTTTGGTGTTCAGACCTCAGAGATCTATTTGGGGTGTAAGGGGGAAGAATGTTTTTTAAGGCTGGGCATTTATCAGGGGAGAATATTAATTTGTGAGCGTTGGTTAGTTGTAGATAGTCTAGGTGGTTAGGTAGTTCTAACCAATTCAGAGATTGAAGGCAGAGGCAGTGGTGAGTTGAAGTTTTGGATTTAGTGGCAAATTTGGATATTTTATTATAACAAGCTTCAAGTTTAGAGGTGTTGGAAGCAGACAGATTGGTTAATAGTGGGGCACCATATAGAAGAGAAGGTAGGAGGTAGGAGATTGCCAGGGTAAGCCTAGACGGGTTGGAGAGAAATTGATTATTTCTATATAGCATACCTAGCTTTTGGTGAGTTTTCTTTATGTTTTGTTGTATGTGAAGATCGAATTTGTGGTGTTCGTCTATGGTAATGCCAAGGAGTTTTGCGGAGGAGACTATTTCTATAGTAGTGGAGGATTGGCTAATGACATTGAAAGTGTTTTTGTCAAAGGAGGAAACCTTGGAGGGGAGGAATATTAGAATTTTAGATTTACTGGAGTTGAGGGAAAGGTGATTTTGGTGCATCCAGTTCTCAGTAGTGGAAAAAGCTATTTGGGTTTTGGTCAGTAGTTCAGAAATGTTGGGGGTGGCACAAACCATGTTCTCCACGCTCTTACTAAGTATAAATATAAGCACTTTGTAATCATGACTTAGAATTGATATTGGTCCACATGATACCGATTTTGCAAGGTACTTGTCCTCTTTTGATACTACTACTACTACCTTCTTCCCCAGTGCAGGTATTCACAAGCCCATACATTCAAAATATTATTAAACAATGGCATCCAAATTTCTGGCCTCCCTCCTACTAAGTTCCAGATTTCTATAAGAATTATATCCATTCCTGTAGATTTTGCTGTTGCTTGATTATATATCAAAGTTATTTCTCTTTTTATCTATACTGACTATTAATTGCTTATCTTCCTCTTTATTTTCTCTTAGCAGTCTGCTACTGTTCCTCCTCTATCTGTAAGCGTTCCCTTACTCTCCAGCATTTTAACATTACCAATCCTTCTAAAAGTCATTTACTACTGTTCTCCTACATTTCTCTTTCTCAACCCTTACTTGTATTATGCTTGCACCCATTATACTTTTAAAAAGTTCACCCAAAACCTTTGTATAACCTTTCAAATAATTTACCTTCCATGCTGCATATTAAATTTCATTCACGTCTCATACATAAAATGCCCTGCTGAAAAGTTATTTCTCCCAAAATTATTCCATAACTACAGTTAGTTACAGTATAGATGACATGTTAAAGTAAACCTCTTTCCCTGCCAGTATCCCACAGTACCACAAATCTTCCATTATACTGTGTTTTTCTACCACAACTCGAGACCCTCTTCCTATTAATGTAACACCCCTTTTCCTTTGTCCAAGATATTTTGTTGAATACCCACATTAAAGTCGTGCGCTTATTAAACTTACATGTTCATCTCCATTGACATGCATCTCACAGCATTGCAATTTACACCATACACCTCTTAATACAGTTCAATATACTTTTTCTGCCCCTTTACAGCCATTTACATTCCATGATAAAAATGACAATGTAGCCATTGTGTTACTTTAAAGTTATGCTCATTATGATGTATGTCATTTGGCTTTATATATACTGTTCCCACCTGCAGCTTACACATACCTTATAACACTCTATTAAGAAGATGTTTACATACCTGCACTCTTCCACATCTACTTGAACTCGTGTCACATTTTTTCAAACAGTTCAAATCCCCTTGTTCATTTAATATACAAAATAAAAAGCAGAAGTACACATATTTGCAAAAACAGAATGTTACCCTCCAAAACGATGCATCAGCTTCAAAATGATGGCTACTTGCCCTGGCATCATCTACCCTAGAATAAGGGACAACTCCGCTGAAGCATATACTGCTAATGCTTGCACCCAAATGCATTACTACAAATACAGTAACTACTTCCCTTCAGATTCAGAGAATAGAATACAATCTGTACATATCTAGTCAGCCATTTCACCCTTTGGATAAGAAGTTAAATTGAGGTTCCATCTACCCGAGTTAGTGGTAGCTCAGGTGGAAAAGATCTCACAGCACCTATGAAAAATGGTAGGGGAAGTTCTCTAATGCCCTTTTCAATATTTCCCTAGTAATATAAATACCACCACAGGGCTCCCGTGTAAAGAAACCATTAGCCTAATGGGCTAACTTGGCCATCAAAGGATAGCTAGACAGACATATATAAAGTTACATGTATAAATACAATAAATTAAAAACTAGTTCCTTGAGAAAATTCACAGATCATTTTTGGAAAATGAACATGTTCCCACTTGAGGCTTAGCACATTCTAAAGCCAAGACCGATGAGGAGATATTCAGTTCTAGTAATGTTTATTTTTTTTTTTCATTTTTTTGCATCTTTCATTCCCTCAAAACTATTTTTCATTGTTATTCTGAGAGACAATTCTTATCTCCCTAATAGAGCCACTAAAGAGGTCAGATAATACATATCTGCACATCTCATAATTGCAGTCTTCCTCATCTCAGTGGTGTCAGTTCAACTGTTGCTAATTACAATTAAATAAGCCTGTGCTCCTTTTGTTGTTTTCTTCTAGGCAAGTAATCTATTTATAAGAAACCCCAGTGAGTGCCTTCACTAATATCTTGCATTCTTCACTTTTTAGTTCATTTTTAACCTGATTAACATGAACAAAATTAAGAAAGACAGTAACTCAACTTATTCCATGTCCTTTTGTCTAGTCCAATAACCTTATGAATATCAAAAATAAATTATCAACTCTTATATTTATGTAAACAACTTCATACACTATAACTCCATCTCCCAAGTAAGTGGAAATCTCCTGTTAGCATTTAGAAACAGTTACTTTCCCTACTATTTCTAGTAATTGCTTTTTGGCAGCCACCATAATTAGACTCAACAAGGTCTTAGCATGTCTAGGCAATTCTGATTCTGTATCATAGCTTAAAATAAAATAATTTCCTTAGTTACACCAATTTGTTTACCCAGTAGTTCTGATAGAGTAGTCTGAAGGGAATTTTTTTTAAATCTGCCAACTCATTACACTCCCAAAAAATATGTTCCCAGTTGCTTCTTTCTTCCCTATCACACCTCCAACATTTATCTACCCTAGAAAAAGATCTTTGGAGTCTACTTGGGGTATAAAAAATCCCTATGTAAACACTTCCAACTAAAGATCCTAAATCTTCTAGACTTTTTTGCATATTTGAGGAGTCATACATATATCCCCCATTGTTTATTTGTGAATCGCTTATCCAGTCTCTCCCCCAATCCTTTCTAACTTCCTCTGATTCTTATAGTTGTCATGCAATATTTTATAAACTTTATCAACTATCCCTTTATAAAGAGCAGCTTCTGTTCTAGATTCTACCAAAAAATTTACTTGTGGCGGTCTTTAACTTAAGATCCCGTTTCTTTCTGTTTGCCTATACTCTGATATCAACTCTTGATAGGGAAGGCAATCTGTAGCCTGCAATCCAAATAATTATTGGCCTCTTCCCATGCTATTACCTTTCCCTCTCTAATTATTTGCTCCCAATACCTCTAATGTGACAATCTAATCAACAGAAGAAAAGGAAATATCTGGCAAAAGTATGTTCAGTACAAGCCCCATTTGGGAGAAATAAGGGCTGTCCTAGTCTTGATGGGACACATCATCATAGCCAAATGCCTAGTATAGGGGCAGGAAATACTGCATGGCCCTACTATGATACCTCAAATGCATAAATTCTAAGCACAATACCTTATACAGTTCTGCATACATATAAACTCCAAACACATATACCCAAGGAAAATGGCAATTCATGAAAAAAAAAAAAAACACTCAACATTTGGATCCCCCTTATGTCTCTCATCCAGAGGTTGCAAATCATAGAATGAACTTTTTTAGAATTTGAAAAGAATGAACATGCCTTTTCCATTATCCATAAATGTAGGGGCACTATTAACATGAACAGCTTGAGGATACACACAGCTATCAGAAGGAGCAAGTAATGGCATTAAGAGGAAACACAACAAGTGGACAAAGTTCAAAGGAGAAAAACAAAGCAATGTAAATGTACACCTGTGGTACAGGAGAAAAAAAAGTCTCTACCAAAATACTCAGTAAGGTGTTAATGCAGTATTACCAGAATACTGAAGTATATTATCTCCCGACGGCAGCTGTGTAAAGCAGAAGAAACAGAAGGTGAAGGACAGAACCTTGAGGAAGACAGTTAACTAGCATATCAAACCTTCTGAGCTAGTTCATGAGCCAGTGGCTGGTAGAGTCATTGATAACATGTAAAAGCACAATCCAGTCCACATTGGCAATTGTCTAGTTAAAAGAATATAGCACTAATGTCCAGGCCCACATCTGTATTGTGCAATATAAAAAGGCATTTAAATTTGACTCTGACAGTACGACTTCCTTGTGTAAAAGCATGTTAGTAGTTAAAAGACAAGGCCACGAGACTTTAGATCAAACAAGAACGGTTTATAGATGAACAAATCAAGTAACCTCTTGAACCGTAAGATGAGTACAAAGATTAGTATGTAGATCAAGCATGAACTGTTTATAGATGAACAAATCAAATAACCTCTTGAACCGTAAGATGAGTAGAAAGACTAGTATGTAGTAGTCAAAGCATTTATTAATAAGTAAAGTAAGAAGAGGAGCCATCCACATGGCAAAATGTTTTACAGCCTTGGGAAGAACAAAACTTGCAGATGTTGAGCCTCCTGGTTCATCACAAAGTGTGAGACTAACGTGACTGGTGAATAAAGGGAACACGGGAGGGGGGGGGCAACGTGAACTGTGTAGTCATGGTGCTGGTACCATTGTTTTCCTGGATAAAAAGCCTTGCAAAATTATCCCTTGAATTTACTTGTTTTCTCAGTTGTTGACAATTTTGCAAAGAAGAGAGAAGTCTGCTACTCTTTTGCAAGAATAAGACAGCACTTTTCCTGAAAACAAGTAGCTTTTTCCCTGCTTGGCGTCCTTTTCTGGCTTATAATACAAAGCTATCACTAGTATTGCTAGAAAAACAATATTTGTGAAAAGATGTTTTTCCAGGCCTGAGCAATGATGCTACTGATTAAGGCATCACCACATTAGTAACCAATTCCCTTACTCGTATGCTTTTTAATAATAGCAAGGCCCAAGATGGAGAATATGGTCTGTAAAAATAGTGGCTGGGCAAGATCGCCAGTTCTGTTTTGTCTTGTCTGACCTTGACTGGCTATAGATCACGCCATTGTGACTTTTGCTGACATTGTAGGATTTAACAGATCTTTCAGCAGTAATTTCAGGTTCTGACTGGTGGCATCCTCGTAGGTGTCCTTGTTTTTGTGTGCTAAATCTGGAGAACTGCCATTTCTTTAGTGTTGTACATTCTTATTCCCCTCACTTTGACTATGTTGATTGTCAAATCTTGCTTGGCTTCTTGATCTGGCATTTGGGGGAAATTTCTGCCTTGTTATTAGGTTCTATCAGTACATCATTCATGTTGAGTTTTACCTCAATTCAAATGGAGTTTGAAAATGAAATACAAATGCCTGCTTGTCTCGACTTTGTCTATGCACACTGTAGGTTCACACTGGTAGGTTCTACTTTTGTGACTGGCTGCTGTAAGCTTCAGCACTAGCTTGTTCTCTGTATGCAAGTTTCTGCTAGGACAGCTCATTAGAGAGAGAGAAACTTGAATACTACAATTCATTCTGATGATACTCCACTTTACCTCTTATTTGCTCAGCGCAGGTTGTTTGCTGTAACAGAAATGCATCTAAAGCGGACTTGGCCATGTTAATTTACAGACTGTTGTCATGGCATTCAGGCTACGTTGAAGGATAAGAACTAACCCTTGACGCTACTGTATACATACATTATATAAATAAAATGGCAACAGGTTTTCACTTGTGAAGAATCACCAGCTTGGTGTAATCTCTGATGACAGACTGAAACCAATGGATAAGTTGTCATCTGTTGGGAAGACTTGTGTCTTACTGCATTTCCCTTTAGCTGGGTAATGACCAATGTGAACTTGATCATGTCCAGCGAATTCATAATTCTGCAGCCCATTATTTCCATGTACTTTGTGATACCTCAGCCAATTACTCCCAGGTACTTTATGACACCTTTGTATCATTTCCATTGTGTGGAGTCAGCATTTGCCACCTATTCGGTCACATTTACTGATGGTTTACCTGGATGTCAAGTCGCCAGAGTCAGTTTCTATGAACATAAAAACATTGAAAAATGCTCACTGAAACTTGCCTTCTGTGAATATTCTGAGGAAAGTTCTTTTTGCAGGAGGCAAGTTCCCTGCACTCTCAAACTTGCATTTACCAACTCTGGAGTTGCGCAACACTGGAGAAAAAGACAAACTCCACTGTCGATGAATGTAGTTTCAGCAAACTTACTTCAATCATTTTAGGTTAGCTGAAACTACCTTCTGCGACCTGACATGTTCCCGGTTTACTTATCTCTGCATAATCTGAATTCCTTGCCTACTGTCCAGCTAGGCCCTCACACTTTTCTCCTCCTGGAGATTCCTACCATGTGTCTAGAATCTTTTAGAGTTTGGACATCGGGCCATCTGATTCTGGAACCCCTTATCAAATGGTTAAGGTAATGCTCCATGCTACCTGGTTTTAAAAGGGTCCTCAACCCTCATTTAATCTCTTTTATCACCTCCTTTAATCCACCTGCCATATCAATTTACTGAGTTAATCATTAGTGTTTCATTAAGTTATTTTTATATACATTTCCCCCAACCATTATTTAGTGTTTTTTTAAAGTTGTATGACTATTTGCTTTTTATACTGTTTCGTTAACATAGTGTTTGGTAACTAAGCACCTAAATAACTTGAACTTCGACTAGACTGGGATCTTGGCAATGAAAGAGGTTGCAAACTGCTGAGGAATAGAAGTCACAGTAGGATACTACAGCTCAGACAATAGTAAGAACACAAAAAGCATCTCAAAACATGTCCGAAAGAGGAGCAACAGTGAAATTTAGATATGAAAAGAGCAGAAGAGGTGAAATCAGAACACGACACATATGCCACTGAAGTGCTGAACAATGTAATTTGCACCAAAGAGGATTTAGGTAAGAAGGGAGCAAGTGTTACACGATGTATACAGTGGCATATGCATTTTAAGAGTTTGTTTGGTGTAATGCATTTTAAATAAAAAAAGCATGTTTACTGTGTTTTTATTTTAAGTTACAGATTTTAAGTAACTGCTATCTGAATGCTATGCTGAGTACATTATTTTTTGTGCTTAAGTCTGGCATTTCAATATTTTGTTGTTTTGCAGAGGTTACAATCGAGAAGTCGGTGTACAATACCTAAAGTCCTAGCTATACCCCTGCAGTAGGGTCAAGAAGAAATTACACAGCATGCCAAGCAGACGTAATGACATCAGAAAAGATGCTTCACAGATAGGCTGTAACTACCCAGTCTCTTTCTACACAAGAGTAGTGGGTAAACAGAAGACAATATATTACACAATAAAAAACATTTAAAAAAAAATCTATTCAGAAAAGGAGATGTTTTCAAGAACTAAAAAGAAAAAAAAATTCTTGAGGAAATAAATTAGTTAACACCAAGGTTTCTGCAATTTACTAGTTTGCAAAGGAGCTGTGATTCTAAAACCACAGGTATCACTACAGAAGGCATCAACACTTCTAGTTGGGAACTCAAATGATAAAAGAAACAGATAACCCTGGCATCCATAACCTGGTGGTATGGTCAGAACCAGATTTCATTAATTGCATTCCTACATTCCCTTTAGTTGAACACTTAAAGACACATCTGGATCCTTACTATTCACAAAGTGTTCCTGGGATCCTAACAATGTTTTAGAGATCCAGGGATTGCTTCCTCTGTAAATGTCACATGCTAGCATTTAACTCAAGAGGATTCCTTTGCACATCTGTGGAGTACGACAAAATGTTTTAGCCAAAATCAAGATGCCAGCTGCAGATGGCTGGCAAAGCATTTTATTCTCGAAATCAATAATCATTTGAAAGTTATATTTACAGTGTCAATTTCTACACATATTGTTGGGAAGAAGTGAACACTGACAAAGCATGTAAACATGCAGAAAAGCTGATGAAATCTATGGAATGATGACACAAGTTCATATTCTCCCAGTAACTGAAAACAGTGGGGAATAAAATGAATAATATAGCCCAGAACACAGTAAAGAAAAATTCTCAAATGGTGTAATCTTATAGGGGCAATGTACATTACATTTAAGCCTTTTCACATTAAAGCATTTAATTTAATTATAGTACACAGCTCATAAAAATCACACAGTCATGTGCCAAACATCTGCGATGCCTGCATTATCTGGGAAGATGATGCTCAGATATGCATCAGTACTGAAATGTGACCATGGGAAATACTTGGTCAAAAGTTACAAATAAGAACTTTTGTGCTTACTCATAGACTATCATAAGCTAGGTTTCTAAACTGTGAGTGTGAATGTGTGAATGCCTGAAATTACAATCAGTGAAAGTACTGATGTGAATTCCAGTGCTATTCCAGTTACAGCATAAAATGGTCTGCATATATGTGTGCCAGAGTATAGTATTCTATCAAAATCAACATGATGCATTCACAATAGTCTCTCTTACATCTGTCATCTGTGCAAGATCCGGGAACATCATAGTATATCTAAATTCTACATCACCCACCTACCCAAGCCTACTTATGTAAATACCATTAAATCCAATACTGCTGAACAGCAGTGAAGGTAAGATACCCCAGAATCTCCCCAGAAAAACACATTTCAAAGTAGCCAATCAGTACAATTTTCACAAGATACACCTGTTAATTTAGCCCGTCTTCCTACTTCTCGACAATACCTCACTTTCCAAAAAACACTCTAGAAAGCAGTTACTACTCTGTTTCTTAGGGTTGCTGTCTATGATAAGCATATAGAACAGTTGTTAAATTGAGAAAGATAAGGCAATAAAAATGCAAGTGGCAGTGGCTAAATAAATGCTGGCTTACAAAAAGAAAGTAATAAATAAAATACAAAGGGTTTGCAGTTTTAATACTATGACATGTTATCCCTTCGTCTAAGAAAACGTTTATGGTCACAAAACTAAACAGCCGTTTTTAGTACACTCTACAAGCAAGTATAGAACTAACAACATTTCAAGGAGATTTTCAGGGTAGGATCTTTTTTTTTTTTAATATATTTATTTTTGTATTTATTTTACTTTTTCCTGTTGTCTGAGGGGAGACTGAAGCGGGTCAATATTATATGAGCGAATCGCACAAATTGCAAACGCTCATATCGAATGTTCCAGACCTCAAAATGCTTTTTCTGAGATCGTGGTGCACTGTAGTGCGATCTTGGAGTTTTAGCGGGGGTGTGGGGGGCAAAGCCCCCCCACAATAGGAAGTTCGAGGTCCAGTACCCTCAGTATTATGAGCGTTTCCAATTTGTGAGATTCGCTCATATGATATAGACCCAACTGAAGCATCCCAGTGGAATGTCACATTCAAAACCATGGGGTGTTTGTTTTATCCTCTCCAGTCTTCTCCACCTCCACCCTCAACATGAAGTAAAGCAAGGTCATTAATTCAGAGAACATGTTTCAGTGCATGCTACAGAATATGTAAAGCTTAGTGCGCATACCTTCAACATCATCACTGAGTAATCCCTTACTGAAGGCCCCCCTCCTCCCTCTGGCATAGGTAAGCTGCCAGCAAAATAAAAATACCTCAACAGTTTCTATCCAACCAGCCAACTCCTCAAGTGCTGTAACTTTCTCCCTAAACACAATTTACTAAACGTGAAGAGTAATCTAAAAAAATAAGTTTTAATTAACTATTATATAATTATTTCAGAAATTTACAAATGTCTGGTTGAATATAGAGAAGTGATCAAGGTGGCCTGCTTATAATTTCAGCAAATTTCTAACATTTATTTCATGCTCAGTCATGTATAATGTCTTCAATACATAAAGAGAAACAACTCGAGGACTATGTAAATAACTAACATAAGCTGACTGTGCATAGGAAACCATGGAAAACAGTGCATTGTACACTATATCTCTCTCTTAATCCTACAGGAATTGCATTATTTCTAATTCAGCCAAACCAAAAGGCAACAAACTATCCATCCCATCCTTGTGTACACAGATTTTTGCTCTGTACCACACACGATTTAAAGAATAATCCATTGCAGGGATGTGCATTGCTTTATAATGCAGTCCTACCAAGTAATGTAGGTCCAGACAACAAAAGCTAGAGGAGCTTAACAGTCAGACATAACTAGAGCCTGAAATGATGCACACACCCCTGCCATGGGTCATTCCTATTACACTCGGACTAATTTCTGTTTTACATCTCTGCCTTTAACACCTCCTGGTCTGGAGATACTTTTCAATTAAGTAAATTGTAAGTAAAAGCTCTGTAATATCCTAGTCATATCTGCAGACCACGAAAACAAAAAGCTGCATGCATGTGTCTGCATGTATGTATACATGAGATATATATGTATCATACATGATACTACTCAGCTGTTCCTGATTTTGCCTCATTCTTTTCCCTGTCCATCATAACATTTTTGATTTTCTGGTAAATTACTGAGGATCACAGTCAGTCAGTAATTCTAGACAGAACTTCTTATTGATCAGAAAATGCATAATGATGCAGAAGCAGTAGAGTTGTGTAAAATCTTACCATTTAGCAGATGTCCTTCTCTTCAATGTTGTAGTATTTCTTACATAAGGGATCTCCTGCCAAGGATAGCCCAATGTCCAGCCAGTGTTTATAGGCATTGTATGTCACATATGCTCCCTGTGCAAGATGTAGGGCATAAAGGTGACATATGGACATACACAGTCTTCTGAAATGAAAAGTCCCAGGAGAAAAAGAATTTCCCTAGAGACCAGGAGGAACATGTGCGTCCAGAAAGAGGAAAAAGAAAAGAATCTCTGGTCAAACAGAAACAAAAAATAGGGCAGAGCAGAGGAGACAGGAGGAAGGGAGCAAATACAGCAACAGTGAAGAGAAGGGCATGTACTGTTATGGGAAGATTTTACACAACTGTACTATGTACTTTCATGTCACAGTTGCAGTATTCCTTCCATGAGGGACAGTACAAAAGATCAAGAAGAAATCTGGGAGAAGAAAGGCACTGACGAGTCCTCTAAACCCATGCAGGATAGCTCTGGCAAAGCCAGGTCTTACTCTCGAAATTAAATCCAACTTGTAAAGCTTAGATAAGGTATGGCCAGAAGTCCAAGTAGCAGCCTCAAGGATGGAATTGGTATCCAGTCCTTTGAAAAAAGGCACCAGAAGAAGCAATGGCCCTGAATGAGCCTTTACAGAAGATGACAGACATTTACCATGAAAAGAATATCAAAAAGAAATGGCCTCAGAAACCCAGAAGGAGATGATTTGTTTAGAGACTGCCAAACCCCAAAAAATGAAAGAAGCCTGTAAACACTAAAAGCTTTGCTATACTGGCTGCATGTTGGGATATCCTTGGCAGGAGATCCCTTACATAAGGAATACTGCAACAGTGATACAGAAGGACATTTATTGGTCTATTAACTTTTAAGTGGACTAAAGTAATATTTAAAAACTTCATTGATCTTGGCCCTTTGTACCCCCTCCCAACCGCATATCCCATTCTTTTTTGGTTTTGTTCAGAGTTCTTGAGTATGGAATATGTTCATGCTACTTTAAAGATTACTTTACAACTGCGGTGGAGGTGCTGCAGTAGCGCTATCGCCTCACAGTAAGATGTTGTCCAGTTCGATTCTCAGCTAGAGTGTCTTCTGTCTGGAGACATGCGTGAATGGGCATACCTTCGTTGAAGGTTGTGCATCAGGGCTGGCAACTCGGCATGTAAAAATCTACTGCCAATCATTAGCGGACCGGAGTTCTGCTGTGGCGACCCCTAACTGGGAAAGCCAAAAGACACAACAACAACAACTTTAAAGATTACTTTACAACTGAATAAGGCTCATCATGTATTTGTCATTTTGGCAGTTTTACATTCTAAGTATGTTATGTGTTTTTATGTAGGTCTTTGATCAGTGATCACACTTAATAAGTAGCTGAAAATGACAGTTATTTCATGCAACAGAACAGATGACTGAACTAAGAAAGGAATAATGCACCACCTTTACTGCACTCATCATAGTGAGCTAAAGTATGGTCTTGGCGACAGTAGTTTTAAACCTGAGCTTTACTGTCAATGTTGGTAAAATGTTTATAGTAATTAAGGGCAAAAATGGCATATTTAACAGAGACCTTCGAAGCACAGTTTCATTTAATTTACTGCTTTTAACTGACCAACAGCGTTTCATTTTCATTATCTGGATAAGTGAGATCACATGACCTGTAAAGTAATATGCACAAAAGTTGCCAGCACCTTTATTTATTTTGCATCATTGATGAAAGCTATAAATCTGAAATATTTGAAAAAAAAAAATTTTTACACCTGAAGTACAAGCTGTTTGTGGGGTTCTGGTAAAAGCAAGTTTGAAATTGCTGGCAGGAAAGATGGCACATGTTGGCTGCACCACTTAGTGACATGTAAGACAGGGGTGTTTTACTACTTTTTGTCATAAAAGCTGGATACTCTCAGTAGACTTACAACATAGATTTTCCTCTTATTTCACAATTGTCTGTACATGATTAGATGGCCGGACAATTCTGGAGTTCCTTTCTTCCTTACAAGATGCATTTACCTACTCAAGATTGATTATTCTTTTCAGTGTGTGGGTGGACAAATCTTTTGTGCACCTGCACGTGACTCAGAAATGTGTTTTGTTTTTCTGTGCTTCCTGGTTTTTGTTTCCTAAAATGCTAAAAGCAGCCTTACTGAACAGGCACATTTGTAGAGGGCAACAATATTTACATTACAGGTGGAGTGTACTCATGGGTGGAAAAACAGCTGGTAAACAAAACGAGGAAGCAACAGGTTAACTTGGCAGCAAAAATATAGACCCTTCTTTCCGAATTCCAGACAGTGTAATGTAGGTGACAATTATTTTAATCATGAGGCACTTTGATTAGTTGATTGATAATGATCAGCGTTCTGAGGATGCATTATTTGAAGTAAATCTGTGGGGTCACAACACTAAGTTTCAACATTTCTAATCCAAAATGTAATCGTACAAGTCTGTGAACTCACCCAAACCTGGAAGCATTTGGCAACATGTCCAGAAATTTGGCACAGAACAAGATTAAGGCTGTGAGCTGCTAACCCCATTCCCAAGACAGAGTCCCTCATTCATCATATGCCTACTGAATTAGCTGATGTCAAAACCAATCATGTCACCAGCCTTCAAAGACTGCACTGGATGACTAGAAAGTGAAACACTAAATACAGTGTCATACCTACTGATGTTGGACCCTATATTGCTACTGATAACTATGCAAATTAGTCTAATGACAGTATCCAACACTGAGCATAGTCAGTGAGGAAACCAGCCACAAACCCACAAAAGTGAACAGAGCTGCAGAGAACTAATCTTTTACAAAGCAAAGTATCCCCTTCCACATCACAAAGATGTACAGGGTCCCACAGCCACCTATGTCTTAAGGAAAAGTTAGGTCTAAGACACAAGGCATACCTGGGAAGAATAATGGGAATACCTTCGTCAGTAAGGAATCTCTAATGGTCTATTTCAAACATTTACAGTTATGGAGCATACCCTTACACAGTGCTGGCATGTTCACCGTAAGGATTACTACTACAGGATTTTCACAAGTTGAAAATAAGAGCAGTAATCTGTATGGTGCCTAAATACTGGCCTTATGCAGTCGGCTATGACATGCCTTGTAAAACTACTAAAGCAAAGCTTACTCTTTTACAAAGGGTATCCAGCTCATAGTAATTAGAAAACATACATATGAATGGAAGTTACAGAAGCAATCTCTCAAACAGTTATACTAGCAGCTGAGTTAGCAGAGTAGGCCTCAATTTGCCTATTCAAGGTTTTGCTAAACTTGTCACAGCGGTAGCTGACAGCACAGCAGCACTTCAGAAAATCTTTGCTTAATTCCTTGCTGATCATCATACTTCTGATCATTCTGAGCATTAAAAAACCATAGCACAGGCCTCTGAAGTCATACCAGACGCTCAAAAAGAGAAGCACTCTTATTTTTCACAGTAGAAAGCCTTTATTTGCAACACCCTACATAGTTATTGAGAATATTAATATTGGTCTAGTTTATTTAATGAAGTATATATCCATAAAAGGGTTGACTTTATGAGAAACATCACTAATTCTCGGGGGAATGAGGCTAAATCTGAAAATCACAGCAGTAGAGAGGTATGGTGACCTTGATTGTCTGGCATGCAAACAAACAAAAACAAAAGATCTGTGTTGTCATCTGTTCTGTTGGTGTGATGCCTCAGTTGTCTATGTACATCCATAGAATGTAAATTATCCATAAAACATACATTAATGAAGATGTTAAGCATCCACAGAAAATATAGTAATCCATTTGTTTAAATGGATAAGATACTAAAAAGCAGGGTATAGTAAGTCCAATCAACACTGAAGGAATTCAGCCAATACAGGTCTGGTTATCAGTCTCGACATCAGAAAGCTCTTCACTACAGGGAAGAGAGTTGGCAAACTGGTGGCAAGGAAGGAGATTCTGAAGCTGCCACTCAGTTTTAAAAAGAAAATAGGAGAAACATGAACCTGTTGATGGCAGCATTTACACTGCAGTTAATAACTTCCACAATTGAACTTCACTTTAATTTTAGAAAATCAACAAAAGAACCAAATAAAACATTTTTACAGTCAGCACATCACTTAACTCTTGCAAAGAACTCCAATTGTACGTATATTAATTTAGATATCAAAACACCTACTATCCAGAACAATTGCTCGGGAAAGGCCAGATTAAAGAAAGTATCTGACGGACATGATAGAAGTTTCAGAAGAGCAAGCAAAAACATTGGAGAATGATACAGCTAAAATAATACATTGTATAAGACAAGTGCTACAGAAAAGACAAATATGGCAGCAGAACAAAAGCAAAAACAGAAGAAGACATCATCACACATTAACAGTATAAAACAAAATAATTTGTCTGCAGCAAAACAGTTCAGTGTACAGAAACTGTACAATTATCCACATCAAATGGTTCACCCAGCAAAGGACAGAACATGTATGAATTACAAGGAAGCATCTCATTATACAAGAATGCACAGGTTAACACTAAAGCAATAGAAAGTATTCCAAAATATCACAGTAACTTTCCAATTAAAAAGATTAAGAGTGTGACAGAAGAATTAAACAAGGAAAGTAAAAACTCAAACATACAACAAACTTGAGTACACATGAAACAAAAGCAAACAAAAATAAACCAGAAACATACATCTACATCAGAAACAAAGAATACACAAATATTCTGAAGAGTCTGCCAACATTTTAATGAGTCTACAATCAGTTAAAGCTAAGACCTGGATAAGAACCTCTCACAAGGATATACATTCCGTAAAACCATTCATTAGTACTGTGATGCTAACAAACGGACATCGATACTAAAAACTATGGTGTGTACAAAAATCCACATCCAGCAAGTCAAATAATTCTGACTGCTCTATTTCCCTACAGAAAAAACACTGAACATTTTTCAAATTCTACATACAACACAAGACAAAAGTACAAAAAAGTGATAGGTGAGACACCTTAAAGAATATAGCAATTTATTTAAAGGAAATATTGTACACTACTTCTCTAGATATTCATTTCAAAGTAGCTCTTTTTGAGAAAAGTGTACTGTATTAGGGAAATATATGTAATTATGATATCAAAGTAGAAAGTAAAATTGTGTGAGGAACTTGCCAAAACAGGAGATATGAGTGTATATGACTCTTGTAGCAATATTTATTACTGGGACTTCTGCTGGAGAAAGCACAATGTACAGTCAGATTTCCAGAGCTTAATACTTTTCTCTGTCCAAGCTGGATAGGCACCCATAACCCTAGGACATCTGCATATACCCAATATAAAGTGGGTACTGCCCATGCCATCTTCAACAATTTCTCATCCAATGTTAATCATAAGAAGGAAAGATCCGACTGATTCCTGAGCCAAAACCTGACAAATCGCAGGACTCATGCCACTATAACTACAAGGGTGGACCCAGGGAGGTCAAAAGACCTTGGGAACCTGGGCTACTCCCAAACTATTCAGACATGAATAGCTTAAAACCCTGTGAAAAGGAGTGTATGTGCAAGCATGGGAGGGGGAAAAGGGAACAGATACATAACCCAGCACACCCTAGGGAGGCAAAAAAAAAAAGAGAGAGAAACAAGATTGGAAGTGGAAGGAAAGACTGTTCTGCAACAATAATCCAATTGAACATCTTTTGTGCTAAGTGTCTTACACAACTGCACTGCATTCATTGCAGAGATCACTGCTGCAAAATGCACAGCTGCACTATTATACTGAAGGGATTGCTGCTGCAGAATACACACTGGTACTGTGTTCATTATATTGGTCACTGCTGCAGTGTTACTATTATGAAAGGCTCACAGGGTGTGGCAAGTGTTAGAGTTTGTTAGGGGGTGGGTTGCAGAAGCCCTTGTAAGGTAGCTGAAGCAAAATATTTCCCATCTCCAAATACCCAGCTTGAGTATGATCTCCCCTTGTTTGCTTCAGTCTCTATCATAAACACTGTCACACTTTAGACCCTCTCCAACAAAATATGTTGATTCATAGCTTGCCACAGCATAAACACCAGAGCCTTGCTCTTTCAAAAGCTAAGTGGCTTCCAATACAAGCCAGATCAAATCTTATTGGTTCCTTACTCTTCAAAATACTCAAACATGACATCACTTCCCCTCTCTCTCCAAAACTTTTTAATGCCTAATCCAGATCTGGTCCGTTCCTACAAACTCCCTTCTTACAAACTGCACTCCACTAGCCATTACTTTAGTGTACCAGCCTCAAAACTATGGCAATCACTTCCCCCCGATTTAACTGATCTCATAAAGTACTTCCTGTTTAGGACACACTTCAAACAATACTTACTAAAACAATTTTAATGCAGGTCTCCATCCAAAGGATGTCACAAACTATATCGCCAACTGGTACCTTCACCTCCAATACCTCTGATCCACCTGATTAAGTAATTCATCCTAAATGTACCACACCATTACTGCTCTAAACCCACTACACATATAATCTAAGCTTTCAATTTACTACTCTCCATTAGCTTTCTTAACCAAGTGACTACTTCTCATATCTCCACCACTTCGGCTTCCATACTTTTAACTCTACTCTACCTTTTCTATTGCAATTGTATAACTGTAAATATATTTTCTTTGTCACATCTTCTATGCATTTACTAGGGTCTATATTAGAACACCGAACAGTTAAAATGTCGAGCGTTCTAATATCGACCCATTTTCAGCTGAAAATATCGAAGAAGAAGAAAACCAAATTCTTTCCTAGGGATAGAATTCAGTTGTCCATTTCTGTTGCTTCGGTATTTTCAGTGCTCTGTTGGAAAGTTATGGATCGGGTTCAGGTAAGTGTGCGATTGAGTGTGGGTTAGGTATGTGTGCGATTGTGTGGACATGAGGGTTAGGGCGGGTTAGGTGAGTTAGGGTTAGGGTGCAGGTGAGGTGAGTGTGCGATAGTGACAGACCTTAGGGTTAGGGTTTGGGTTAAGGTAAGTGGATAGTTAGTGGTGTGTGTACAGTTTAGTGTAGGGTTAGGTGTAAGATTTTAGATGTGTGTGTGGAATGCTGTTTGTTTGGTGTGCTTGTGTTATGTGTATGTGTTTTGGAACAGCAAATGTTTTCCCTAGGAAAAAATTTGCTGTTCTGAATGTTCGATATTTGGTATTTTCGACTGGCAGGGTTCAATATTAGAACACTCAACATTCTGAATGTTCGGTGTTTTAATATAGACCCCATTTACTGTCTGTCAGATTGTGTATGTTTACTCATAAATGTAAACCATTCTTATTTGTGTGCAGTACATCATTTTGTTCCATTATTATGCAACCCAGGCTGACCCTGTAATTGGTCATTGTTTCACCAGTGTTCTGCCCCAGTAAGTAAACATACATACGTAAAAATAAACATAAATGTCCAGTCTGTAATATTTGCAGAAGTTGTGGACTGAGGACCAGGTAGCAGCCTCTAAAATGAACTATATACTCACTCCCCTTAATGTCTGCGGTAGTGATGCTGCAGTAGCGTTGTCGCCTCACAGCAAGACGTTGTCGCGTTCGATTCTCAGCTAGAGCATCTTCTGTGTGTAGGCATGCATCAATGGGTGTGCCTTCGTTGAAGGTTGTGCATCAGGGCTGGTAACTTGGCACGTAAAAATCCACTACCAAATATTAGTGGACCGGAGTTCTGCTGTGGCGACCCCTAACCGGGATAAGCCAAAAGACACAACAACAACAACTCACTCCCCTTAATCTCAGCTACAGAGGCTGCTAAGCCTCTGGTTGTATAAGACTGGCATTTCCTTCCAGCTTGGGCTCCCATTAGAGGAGTAACAGGAGGGAGAAATACAGTGAGCAAGTTACTTAAAAGGCCAATTATTTGGAAACAGTCTTTCCTTTCTTTTGGCTGCAAAGGGCAGAAAGAAATATTGCATGTGTTTCTAATATTTTTCTTCCTTGAGTAAAAGTACCTTAGTTGTCTGTACACTTCCAAAGAAGCTAAATTCTCTTGAACTTGTTTTGAGGATTTGGGGGAAAAAAAAGTCACGTTTTAATCTGCCAGTGTTCCAAACCAGACTAACCCCTCACTCTCTCAATCACTATGTCAATGGAATACCTAAGGTTTAACAATTTGTTCATTGCGCTGTTACTATCATTATGAAGAAGTTTTTTCCAATTATTATTGCATATACTCTATTGTTTTTTTTCTTCTGCTCTATGTATTATAATCAATTGAATATATATGTACCCTGTCTAACATGAATGTAACTACTGTCAATGTGGAGCTTTTCTCCCCGGGCCTCCGCTGAAAATGGATATATATCCAGACGGACTATCCCGGTCAACAAATGTAAAATAAAAAATAAATATTACTACTTTAGGCATAAGTAAGTGTCCGGACTTTTAGCACACAGGTTCAAGGCTACGTGCTGTCTGCAGTCATTCAACTAGACATTTCTCTGGGTTGCCACTGAAAAAAAGAGACTGTATCTAGTGGGCTTACCTGGTCAACATAACATTTATTTGTTCATTCTTAGGATGGCGACATCATTATGGAAAATGAAAAATACCCCCTTGCAAATGAGCACCTGAAATTCTGAAATCTTTCTGAATGAAGCAATGTTTAGTAATAAGGCCGTTTTCTAGGTCAGGAATATTAAGAGGGATGTTGCTACTAATTTAAGGGATGGCTGTAATGTTTTTCTAGCACATAGTTCAGGTAACATGGGGCAGTAATTTCCATCTTACATGGCTTCACATGTATGGGAGTCTCTTCAGAAAATGTTGAACCAGTTATATAGAAGCCAAATGGAGGCTCTGTAAGTATGCAGATCGAGATGGGTGAGAGAGGTACCTTCTAATGAGGCATACAGCAGTCCTGTCAAACAAATCAAATGAATGCTGCAAAATTATAGAAAATGAAAAGGGGTTTTAATTCTTCTTTTGGCATTAGAGGGAGAACCTTCTTCATCTGGTGGATAGGTAATATTTCTTTATAACAGGATTCCAAGTTTCCCTAGTGATGTTAAGCACTTCATCAAAGAATGTGTGCCTGAAGGAAAACAATGTCATATCAAACATGTTATGATCTTTAGGGTATATTAGAGCTCCTTCTACTGAGTTAGGAGATCCACTCACATAGGCAACATGACTGCTTTTTTTCTGGTCCTTGTTAGAAGGCTAGAGAACCAATGCTGCCTAGGTCAAAGGAATGCCATTACTATAATCTCTGGCCTCCATTCTCTTGTCTTCTGGACAACTCTGAGGAGAAGAGAGGCTTGAGAAGAATGCTTGCAGAAACAGACTTGTCCAAATGGCGGAGAATGCATCCACTGCCCTATTTTATTTGTATGGTTCTCTAGAACAGAACTTCCTCAGTTCTATGTTGCACAGACACTTGAAGAGGTTATCGCTTGGACATCTCACTTGTGAACCAGTTCCAGAATCATAACTCTCTGCAACATCCTCTTAGGAGTCTCTACTCCTCCAATTTGCTCAGATTGTTCACAAGAGTTTAGGTCGGATGGTATGTACCACTTACCAGGCAATCACTACCAACTTGCACAGTGGATGCAGAATAGAATTTTTCTTTCCTTGCGTGGTTATGTACAATTCTACAGTTGCACTGTCTGTGACCACACAAAGCACTCTTTCCCTAAATTGGTTGGAATTCTTCCACAGACTGGATGAGTGCAAACATTTCTTTTTATGCTGATGGCTTTCTGCTCTGGGAATAACTCCACTTTCCCAGAACCTTAAGCCTGTTTGTCATATCTGAGGCACCTGTGGTCAAGCTCTGACTTGAGGGATCCTATTTGAAGGGGAAAGTACAGCTGTGTTAAATCTTACCATAATAGTAGATATCCTTGCCTTCACTGCTGCAGTATTTACCACATATGGGATGCCCTGCTATGAAAGCCCAACTTCTGGCCAGTCTACCAAAGCCTACCATTGTTTTAAGGTACGCTGAACATCACCCAAAAGCTCCTTGCGTAGTGCAGAGCATAAAGGTGATGTTCAAGCATACCATCCTCAGAACTGATTGCCTCAGTAGGAACACTAGACCAAGGAAAACCAAAAAGAAGCTGCACATCCAGGAAGGAAAAAGACTAAGGGGATGGAGGGAGGAAGTGAATACTGCAGTGGTGAAGGCAGGGGTGTCTACTGTTATGGTAATATTTTACACAACTGTACTATGTCCTTACATTCACTGCTGCAGTATTCATCACATATAGGAGTGCCAAAGCTCAAGAAGAAACTTGGGAGGAGGAAACAGCAATAGAGCCCGCTAAGAAACCATGAAGAATGGCATTAGCAAAACCAGCTCTAGCTCTGGAGATACCATCCAACTTGTAGTGTTTGGTAAAAGTATGCACTGAAGTCCAGGTATCTGCTTCAATAGAAATAATGTCCAAGCCCTTGAAAAAAGCACCAGAAGAAGCCGCATCTCCACATCTCTTTATAGAAGAAGGAAGGATCTTGCCACGAAAAGTGCAACAAAAAGAAATAGTCTTTGAAATCCAAGTAGAAATAGTTTGCTTGGAAACAGCTAATCCTAAACACTTAGGATGAAAGGAAACAAACAACTGATAAGATTTTCTTATAGCTTTACTCTTATCCAAATAAAATCTGAGCTGTCTATGCATGTCCAAAGTATGCAGTACCCTCTCACTGTTAGAGGGAAGAAGTAGGCAAATGAATAGACTAAGTCACAACTCATTAACCACCTTAGGCATAAAAGAAGGACTAGTACGCAAGGGCATCCTGTCCTCATGGAATATCAAAAAAGGTGGACAAACCATAAAGGCTTGCAATTCAGATACCTATCTGGCAGAAGTAAGAGCTAACAAAAGAACAGTCATCCAAGAACAATGCTGCAAGGAAGCTGAAACAGCAGCCTCAAATGGAGCCCGAGTCAATTTCTACAGAACAAAATTTAGATCCCAGGGAGGAGGAACAGGCTTCCTCAGAGATGTAATGTTAAGGATGCCTTTAAGAAATTTCTTAGCATCAAATCTAGATGCTAAAAGAGAAGTTAAAAGCAGACAAGCAGAAAGAGCTGATAAGTACCTTAATAGAATAATAGGCCAAATCAGCATTGAGCAACTCACACAAATAGGAGAGAACCAAAGGAACATCCACAGTAAGTGGGTCCAGGTTACAAGACAGAACCAAATAAAAAAACCTCTTCCATTTAGACAAGTAGGATTTCCTAGTAGTAGGTTTCCTAGCCTCCTGCAGCACATCCTCAGAAAAAAAAGGAGTCTATGAGGAATCAAAACCCTATCACCCCAGTGTCAATTGAAGCGTGGACAGGCAGGGATGGATGAGAGATCCCTTGTCTTGTGTGAGTAGTTCCACCCTGTGAGGTAACTTGTGATGATTGCCCCCGGCTAGAAGCAGAAGTAAAGGGAACTAGTGCTGTCGCTGCCAAAAGGGAGTCACCAACAAGATTTTGGGCACATCCTGTTGAATCTTGAACAGGACTTTCAGAATCAGAGGAAGGGGAAGAAATGCATAAAGAAATATCCCCTTCCAAGAAAATGAGAGGGCGTCCACCTTCTACACCAGAGGACCTGGGACTCTGGCACAAAAGAGAAAAAGTTGATTGTTCAGAGGGGAGGTAAAGAGATATACTTGAGGAGTGCCCCACTGGTGAAAAATGTCCAGAAACGCATCTCTGTGAAGCATCCACTCACAAGACTGAGTAAAGGACATGCTCCGAGCATCTGCCACAATATACTAAGCTGAAGTGAAATTTGATACTGGACAGCCAGATCCCATACCAGAAGTACCAACCAACAAAGAAGGTAAGATCTTGCTCTCCTCTGTTTGTTGATATACCACATATCTGTGGTATTGTCTTTGAATACCTTGAAAGGACCCAGAGAGAAAAATAAAAATAAAAAAAAGCCTGAACAGCCAGCATAAGTGCTCTCATCTCTTTGGCACTGATGTGCTCCTTCTGCTGACGAGGTGACAACACTTCCTGTGCCTTCAGGGAGCCAAAATTTGCTCCCCATCCCACATCTGAAGCGTCTGTGAACAGATCCTGAGAGGAAAGAGAGGGATGAAAAGGGATCCCTGGATTCAGAGACAACTGCTGAAGCCACCACAGAAGTTCTTTCTTGAGACAAAAAAGAAATGGAACTGTAAAGTCTAAAGGATGTGCATGTTGAAGCCTTACCAACTTCAGAAACCACTGGAACTTCCATGTGTGGAATTTGGCCAGAGAGAGCATTGGAAGAGTGGAAGCCATGAAACTCCAAGCTGTCAAACTCCCTGGCTGTAATGAAGGCCAGGGGAAAAGAGTTTGAAAGCAAGAACTCATTTGGAGTAGGCAGGGATTCCAGCACTGGCACTGTCTGAATCCTGCAAGCCAGAAATGTAAGATCCTGAGAAGGAAATGGCAAAATGAGGACTTGGCAAAAGGATCTCCGGAGAGGATGCCTGAATTGGCAGGTCATCCAAGTAAGGCCTTCCCTTTGTCCTGAAGAGACTTAAACAAATAAGCAGCTGCTTCCCCAAACAAAAGTTTATTTATCCAAAGGAACATCCATCAACTTGGCCTTAATATCATCAGGTTAAGGTTGTAGCCTAAGCCAAGCACACCTCCTCAGTAATGAGCCAAAAGCAGTAGCCCTAGAAGAGGCATCTGATGCATCATAACTACATTTGATAGAATGACGAACCACTTGAGAAAAGTCATAGCAAAGAAAGATCAGAAGATTTACTCTCAAGAGTCTGGGAGATCAGAAAAAAGCTGTCAAGCCTGAGAAAGAAGAGCCAACATATACCTAGATATATGGGTCTGATAATTAATTGCCATAGAAACTAGGGTAGCAGAAGTATAACCCTTCTTACCCAGACTGTCCATGGTTCTGCTGTCCTTGTCAGAAGGCAGTAACTTGGATGAAGGAAGCAACTGACACAGCTTATCATAGGCCACAAACACAACAGAGGGGGCAATAGCAGGACATTTGAACAAAAAGCAATAATCCTCAGTCACCCTGTAAAACCTGTCTTCTTGGGAGCAGGGGGGAGAGAATCAGGTGTTTTAGAGGCAAATCAGCCAAAACAGGAGGAATGGTCGCAGCTTTAGGAGATTCCAACTGCAGTAACTCATAGTACCTCTTATGGATATGAGAGACCCAAGCAGAATACCACTTAAAAAATTCCATCATCCTAGATGTTGTGTCCTCAAAAGGAGTATCAGGACTATTAAATTCCTCCTCCTCTGACCCACAGTCCAAAGGAGAAGGAATATGAGTAAAATAAGTAAGGGATTCTTCATCAGAATCCAACTCTTCCTCAGAAGAATTCAGTTCTATGGGCCTTCTAAGTGGAGAAGACCAAGGAGGAGTAGGAACCAAACCCCTTGGGGAGGTCTTAATGACAGCAAAGCATTAAACAACCCCTGAGTAAAGACCTGCCACTCACTTTGTGGATCACTAGGAGCAGAAGAAATATGTTTAGTTTTCCGTTTCGTTTTTCAAGGAAACGTCCACCCTAGAAAACTGATAAGGTGCTGAATCAGGATGGCATCTGGCAAATGTAGTAGGAACTTCTTCCCCAAGAAGAATCTGTGGAGCCTCCCTTGACCCCTTGGAAACAATCAACCATGGTTCCCCATTAATGTCCAAAATAGATGCCTGCAAAGCCTCGTTGGAAATGCTGCCCAGCAGATCCTCACTGGCCTCCAAACCAGATGCAGCAGAGAAATCCAACAACACAGCCAGGTGATCCTCCAGGTTTGTAACAAACTCAGGCGAACCACCCAGCAGAGGCTGGACAGCAGAAGATTCTGGTCTTACCTGTTTCACCTTCTTTCCTGATGGCTGACAGTCAGGGCAGGAAGATCCTTCCACTGTATCTTTACCATGAAGCTTAAGAAGCTGGTTCTCCAGATACAATGAAAGGGAAGAAAGCCTACTATGAAGAGTTTTTGGGATGAAAGGCTGACAAATCGAACAAGACGTATGGCTGTGAGAAGCTCTTAGGCAAAAAAGACACTTATCGTAGTGGTCTTTATGAGGAATCTGTCTCCCACACTGGCATTTACTCTTGGATGACAGTAACCCCAAACAGCACAAAAAAAAAAAAAAATCAAGAAAAAAGAACAAAACCCCAACTGGGTACTTATCTGCAATTGTGAGGACTTCAGCAAACAGGAATAATCACCAGAATACAAAAATGCAGAAATGGATGTAGGCAAACAGACCAAAGGTTAGAAACAGGGTTCAGACTGGCAGCAAAGAAGTTTTAAGGATGGTACGCCTGAACATGACCTTTATGGCCTATGCTACATGAGGAGCATTTGAGTGACATTCAGTGTACCTTAAAGCAACTGTAGGCTTTGGTAGACTGGATGGATGTTGGGCTTCCATGGCAGGGAATCCTATAAGTGATGAATACTGCAGCAGTTAATGTAAGGATGACCTTTGTGTTCAGACCTACTTGCCTGGTCCATGATTCCACTCCAATTCTTTCTTTATACAGGGTAGAATGAAGATCACCTCAGCGAACGGTACTGCTGATTACATGTTTTCCAGAAATACCACTGAAGCTCTCTCATACATATCCTTGCCAGAGATACAACCAGGAATGTGGATACCATGTACCCAAGTGCCTTTAGGAGCTCTTTAGTTGTAATGGTGTTCCTCTAGGTGATGTCATGAACATACTCCACTAAGGCCTCCATTTTGCCTTTTGGATGAATGACCCTCTAATATGGCATCTACCAGGTTCACCTGAAAGGCATCAGGTTTGACTTCAGTAGACTGATAGTGAACCTCAAGGATTGGAGAACATCCACTGTAAACAGTGTCTTCTGTACTTCCAAGCTCAGAGAGGGCTGGGAGGAAACAAGGGACTGAAGGATATGCAGTGCTACCATCTTGTCCACTGGAACCTTCAAGAAGATAACCTGGCTAATTCTAATGTGGCCCTCCAAAGCCCTACCATTCCATGTGACAAGAAAAACCTTGAACAGAACCCTTTGTTTCTGTCCATTTTTTGGGAATGGTTCCTTTATCACCACTTGAAGTAATTCTGTATGACAGAAACTAAAGTCATTTTGATCTTTTGATACTGTTAGGATGCCTGCAATCAGAAACACTTGATTACTATATGCAAGAATGTGCCAATGGCCACCTACTGTGACTGCTGGTGGGATGGAGGCTGAAGGCATTGGGGGCTGGAAGGATATGGCTAGAGGAAAGATGCAATGGAAGAACATGGGACAGTCATGGCTATTCACTTTGGGAATGGTCTTAAGAGCCCTCAGTCATTCCCTTATGATTTCCCTGACATTTTTTCTTATATTGGCCTTTTTTTGTCTTTCACCCATTTGCATTGGCAGCAACATCTGGGCCAGCCTTTGAAAGGGTTACTCCAGTCATACCTAGAAAACTTTTGAAAATGGCAACTACTTTAATTGGGAGTTTTCTGTTTTTTTTCTTCATCCTCTTAAATATTTCTGCAATGGGAGGGGGATTTTAAAGAGAAGATTCTTAGCTTGTGGGGCATTTATAAGTTGTGACTTGACATCCTCTGGCAGGGACTGAATCCTCGGCCAGGCATGCCTTATTACAGATTTCATGGCTGTTGCCCAGAATGTTGCACCCGTATCATAGCCCTTGTTTCCTGGCACACTCTCCTATCTGGACAACTGGGAACATTCAAGTATATCTCTCTTAGCAATCTTTTCAGTCATCTCTTTTATCTTGGTCTTCAACAGCCTGAGGAGTTCAACTTAATATTTCCTGATGTGGGCCTAACAAATGAGTACCATGAAGGCCAGGGTGGCTGTCATGTGTATTTTCCTCTCAACCTAGTACAGAATTCTACTGTCCCAGTAACTGGCAAATGTATTAGAGACTGGAAACTAATCTGAACCCCTCCTCTGGATCCACATACACCACTGCTGTGTCAGCCAGTTGCCTGCCAACAGTTATACTTTCAGCCAGACAACAGAAATCCATTCTCTTCTCTCTAGGACTCCATTGAAAAAGGGTTTCTGTTAAACAAATGGGGGGATATTAAGTAAGCAAACAATCAAATAATTAAATAAATACAGTTATACCTATAACACAACTTGTTTTCAATGTCTGGAATTTATAAGTCATGAACTCGGGCAACAGACCACTTTCAAAGCAATCCAAGTCAATCAAATGTGCAATAATTTAGCCATTCGTCACAGATGAATAACAACTGCATGGCCAGAGGCTAAAGGCACTGTAGCATGTTTCATAACTTCTAGAAGTGACAATGCACAAAATAATGTTTATCTTCATGATGTGTACCAGGCAGGCAGGCTAACCATTTAACAGCCACAATCTTACATCACCCTTTATTACATTAAAAAATCCCTGTCCAAGGCTATTTAAGCATCCCCAAAACTTTGATGTTTTCAGAATATGTACTACTAATTTAGATGTTACACATTTTTTCTGAAAACACTTGGAAGCAAAAAAACATTAAATTTAGCTTTCATTTTCTAGTCAAAATAATACTAAAAGGCCTTTTGTAAATCCAGAGCACAACCCTGATTTTTATCCATGAAGAAAGATTTGACTGCCAAGATAATACTTTAGTCAAGTAGAAAGCTGCATTTCATATGTAGAATATTTATGGAGTGTCACACGACAAAATCTGAAAACCGCACACCTGCCTTCTGTCAGCACAGGGCCCTTCACAATCTTTGGTCACTACATCAAGTGCAGGCAGAGTTCTGAATCTTAACTTTAAAGATTTCAGGGAGCAAAAATGGACGAACCTCTTATGTTCTAATACAATAATGTCTCTTCTGGGTCTTGATGCAGAGAAAGTATTTGATAGAATAAGCTGGGATTTTAGGCAAAGAAAGCATTTGCATTCCCTGATACAATAATAAGATTAATTAAAATGACATATGGAGGCTCAGAGAGACAAGAAATTAAAGTGGGACAGCTCTCTTAGATAAGCTGTGTCTGAACAAAGGAATCAGGCAGAGGTGTCCCTTCCCCTTTGTCATTTGCTTTACATTTAGAACTACCGGCAAAGAAAAAAAGGGACTCAAATACAAGGATATAATTGGCACGGTATTCAAGAAAAGTTGGCTTTATTTGCAGATGATATTTTGCACCTGATAAATTTATTTTATTTTACATTTGTTTACCGGGAAAGTCCGACTGGGCAGAGTCCATTTTCAGCAGAGGCCCGGGGAGAAAAGAGCCACAAAAAGTGACAGCACATACAACTCCAAAATAACTCCAGAAACTGACATTTTAGTGTCATAGAACATTTTGTGACAAGTTTCAAGTATTTTTGAAATATAAAATTAATGAAGATAAAGGCTATAGCAGTGAATTCGGTACCAACACACAAATAGGTACAGTAACACCCATATTTATGGGGACGTGATAAGATGAAGTTTTTAGGAGTATGGACTAAAAAGACTTGTGTTACGTCAGCCAAGAATATGCAAGAAGAGACCAAACAAAGTTAATACAAAAACTAAGAAATGGGATAGTCTTATTTATGGATAATCATAGCAAGATACAAGCAGTGAAAATGTTTTAGTTCCTTTAGTCTTGTATATCGGTCAGGCATACTAATCAACACAAGGAGAAGTTGTGGACAATAATTAATAAAGAATTTATCTGGGATGGAAAGAGTACAAGAGTTAAGTGGGATAAGATGATACTTCCAATAGAACAAGGTGGTAAGGTTTACCAGATTTAAAGCGATATTTTAGAGCTATACAGTCCAGACTGATACAATAACACAAAGCAGAAGTTTATAATTCAAAGTGGAACGGGATGGTGCTGAAGCAAGGGAGAAGTTCAAGAAATAGAGAGTGACATTTTGGATGCAGATCCCCAAGAATAATAACCATACAGAGTATCGTATTCATAAAGTAGCAGAAAGTATTCCAATATCTACGCCAATACGAGAATTAAGAAAAGGAGATTTTACCAGTAGGGATGACTACAAGTAGGGTTTCAGAAAATAGGCACAAGAGGGCTGGAATTTACTGGAGAAACCTGACAAATGAACCAAGATGTTGTTTTTCTTTTGGCTTTTCCCAGTTAGGGGTCGCCACAGCAGAACTCCGGTCCGCTAATGATTGGCAGTCTATTTTTTTTTTTTTGGTGCTGAGGAGCCAGCCTGACACCCAACCTTCAACGAAGGCACACCCATTCATGCATGTCTTTCGAACACCACTCGACCGCGGGGAGGAAATGCAGACTCCACACAGAAGGCGCTCCAGCCGAGAATCGAACGGGAGAACCTCTTGCTGTGAGGCAACAATGCTACCGCTGCACCACCGTGGCTATATTGGGAGAAAATAACTTGAGCATGAATGGTAATAGACTGGGATGAAGCCAAGAAGACATTTGGATTGCAGGCTAGAGACTGCCTTCCCTACCAGGGCATGATCTCGGAGAACACGGAAAGGGATAGGGGAAAGGAAGTGCTCTAGTAGAGTTTGTAACTGACTCTAGAACAGAAACAGCTGTTAAAAAAGTGATAATTAGTGTGGCATACAGAACATTGCATGAGAACTATAAGAATCAGACAAGGTTGAAAAACTGAAAACAGAGAATGGAAAAGCAATTTACAAGAAAACAATAGGAAGACATACGTAAGGCTCCCTAGTATGCAAGCAAAACTGGAAGTTTAGGATCCTTGTTTGGAAGTGTTTGCAAAGGTATTTTTATACCTACAAGAAAATTTCAAGAATTGATGGAGAAGAAACGGGTAACTGGGAACATATGTTATGGAAGTGTAATGAGTTGCCAGATTTAAAAAATTCCTTAAAGAAATTGTTTTTTGAGCTGGGATACTGGATCTGAATTGCCTAGACATAGTGAGACTTTAGTAAGTTCAATTCTGTTGGCTGACAAAAAGTAATTACTAGAAAATAAAAAAAAACTAGATTACTAGAAAATAAAGAAACAAACAAAACTAATAAAAACTCTGCATATAACTAATAGTACAGGAATTGCTTCACTGTACTTGCCACTACTTACAAATTTGTTGATTGCTGTGATCTGGGCCAGCTCACTTTATTTGCCCTCGCTATGCTAGGGGACACCCTGTTCCCCTACTCCACCATCAATTCCCACCGACCCCAGTACATCTAACCTTATACCCATATAACCACCCCCAATTACAATTAACCAATCACACATAACTTAACTTTTTCTCCACCCCACCCCATATAAAACAACTTCCTGATATTACTATCAGCCATCTCCCTTCTATCAATTCTATATAGCAAATTACCTTCTAATAATTTTCCACCCCTCACCTCATCTATGTAACTTTTAATACACTGCATCCAACTACAATCAACTAGACTTCTAGCTCAACCAACTCTTCTATTCATACCCATGGTTCTCTGCCTCAGAACCTTATAATTTAAACTCACCACCTACCTACATCCAAGACATCTTTTACCTCCCTCAGCACTCACAACCCATAAGTTCCACTCCTAACATAATAATTATCGTACTCACTATTCATTTATACACATATATTACTAACTACTCAATTTTGTATATCTCCTTATATTTCTCTTCCCAACCATGAGTACTTCTCTCAAACACAGTCATCTATATACATCATTCTTTAATCACTATCACCATAGGTTGGTACTAGGGCCTATACAAGCCTAGCCATAACAATTCCCTGGCTATTTCTTCCCACACTAGTTACTTCCCTGGACCACTGTCTAGTCTGATCACTGACGTGATCCCCGGGGTGAATTTCCTTTCTCCCATCCAATCGTCAAGGTTACTTTTGAAGAGGGCCAAAGAGGCACTCTGCTTGACATATACGGGCAATCTATTCCAGAGTCTGGGGAGTCTCTGGGTCAGGAACCTATCCCTCCAGCATGTCTTGTTTATTGTGATAACAAGGTTTAGACCCCTGGAGCATGTGGCTCTGAGGGACTGGGATTTCTTTAAGTGTAGCATGTCCAACAGCTCTGGGTTTGACATGGCCTTGTATGTTAAGCAGATATCGCCTCTGAGTAGACGATATGCAATAGTTTTTTTTAAGGCAATCAGCATAGGGCATCTGCTTTAGGCCTGTGATTTTTTTTAGTGAGGTATTTCTGCTGCCTTTCCAGTTGTTGCAGATGTCTTGAGAGGTACATACCAAACAGGGTGTTGTATTCTATAATGGGTCTAATGAGGGATGAGTACAGTGGGACAATGACCTCCTTTTTTCTGGATGAAAAGCCCTTAGTGATGAGGTGTGCCACATAGAAGGATTTCCAGATTGTTGTGGCGATGTGGTTATCGAAGGTGAGACCACTGTCCACCTGTGTCCCTAAGTCTCTTATCACACTTTTGGTGTTTAGTGTACTGCCACCTATGTGGTAATTCACAGGTATATGTTTTTTTTTTCCCAAAGGGGATAACTATACATTTTTTGGCACGGAGCTTGAGCCCATGGCTCTGGCACCAAGCATCTGTTTCTGTAAGGCCATTTTGTACAGTATCCACATCATTTGGGGATTCAATAATGGCTCCCAGTTTGCAATTATCTGAAAACTTTGTTAGCCAGAGTCCCTTAGTCTTGGCCTGTACTTCAGAGAAGTACATGCCAAACAACAGCGGTCCCAGGACTGAACCCTGAGGTACTCCACTTGTCACTTGTCTGGAGCTGGATTTAGAGTCAGCTACTTTTACAGTGTGGGTTCTGTTAGTAAGCCAGTTTGCAACCCATCAAGTGACGTAAGGATTAATGCCCAGCTTAGTAAGTCTATCAATGTTTCCAGAGTGGGGGATGGTGTCAAAGGCCTTGGCGAGGCCCAGATAGGCTGTGTGGACCGCCTTACCCTCATCCACGGCTCTGGAGACTAATTCGAAGAAGTCAATCAGATTCAGGAGACCAAATCGGCCCTTCACGAACCCAAACTGGCTGGGGTCCAGTGTTTGAAGGTTGCCAGTGTCTTTGTTTATAAAGTTCCATGATAATATGTAACATGGCCTTTCAGATCAGGCTCGTCAGACTGATGGGGTGGTAGTTTCCAGGATCCAAGGTGGATCCCCCCTTGTGGAGTGGGATAACTGTAGCTGTGCGCCACTCAGTGGGCATAAAGCTAGAGGTGAGGGTATGATTAAACATGACACTTGGGTGAGGTGCTAGTTCATTTTGTAGTTCATGTAATACACAGCCTGGGATGTCATCTGGTCCCACGGATGCTGTATTCTTGGCTTTGGAGAATGCGTTTTTTTTACCTCTGCGGCAGTTATTACTGGAATTTGGCAATCTTCCAGTATTGAGATGGGCCGTTTAGGAGGTGAGAGGGGGGTGAGGTTGGCACTGAAATTATCTGCCAGGATATTGGCAATATCCTTGGGATTAGTACATTTAATGCCATTCTGTTGTAGCTCAGAGCAGATCTGAGCATTGCCATTTAGATTCTTGACATAGTTATAGAATACCTTTTGACTTTCTTTGGAATCTTTGGCAATTTTATTTTCATAACTAGCTTTGGAGGATTTTATGAGGGATCTCAGCTTCCTACTGAGGCTGGTAAGGGAGTTTTTTGCATCCTGGGATTTTCCTCTTTTCTGCAACAGTTTCTTCCTTTTGTTGTAAAGTTTGTTTATGGCAGGGGACCACCAGATTGGCTTCCTTTTTTGGAAGAGAGCATTTTGGTTCTATTTGGGATGGCATGACTCATGCATGAGTGGATATGCTCGTACAGTGCCTTAGTGCAGGATTCAGCAGTCGAACTTTCAGTTCCCGTCTGCATGGGTGCCATGAAGTTTGTCACTTCTGACTTGAGTAGCATGAAATTGGCTTTGGAAAAGTTTTTTATGGAGGTTTCCTTACTGGGGGGTCGGGGTGGGATGTGGATGTTAAGGGTGATTAGCTTATGGTCAGACCTGACCAATGAGGGGGTGACCATAGGTGTGGAGCACTGATTTCCCATGTTGGTAATGACTAGGTCTAGGATATTGAAGCCCCTGGTGGGACTATGGATTAGTTGGATCCAGGGCATTGGAATTTAATGAATTCCAAGAACCGTTAGGCAAAGGTGTTGGTACACGAGTAGTTTTCCCAGTTAATGCAGAGTAGTTGAAATCACCCAGTATTAGGGTGTTTGGTTGTATCTTAATATTTTCCAGTACATTTAGAAAGGTGTAGTGAGAATCTTGGGGCATGGCGGGGGATCTGTAGCAAGGTACAATTTGGATTGCAGTCTTACCTAGTGTTAGTTGCACCTGGAGAATTTCAGACGCACTGTGTTGGGCAGCGAGCCTGGTGGTGGTGTGAATATCCTTGGTGAATATGGACACTCCTCCACCTTTAGTGTTTCAGTCCTGGTTTGGTGGCCGAAGAGTGTGGTAAGAGTTGTAGCCTGGTATTGCAGGGCTGCTCTCTGGAGTCTTGAACCAGGTTACTGCACAGATATTGAAGTTCTCCATTTTTAGGAGTGCCTTGAGAGAGTGCATTTTGAGGTTTAGACTTCTAGCATTGAGTAACATTACCTTCAGAATCTGCATGCTTATACTTGCTACAGTGGTGGTTTTGTCCTTTGAACTTTGCCTAAAAAAGGCGCTATAGGTGTGGCAAGAGCCTTAGCCAGTAACCTGAATCCCAGGAGCAACAGCTGCAGACCATCTCTGGCAAAGTATTGTGGTTTGTGGATCATGTTGTCCCAGGCAGACAGATACTGGATCCCCTTTGAATGACACCAGAAGCTTAGCCAATTGTTGAAGTCAATCATTTTGTCCTTAATAATGTGGTATCATTCTGGGGGAAGGCAGGATGCTACTCAGGGCTAGGGTCATACCTGCCTGGGCCACATGATCCGAGAGCTCTTCCATGTCTCTTTTCATCTAGTCCAGGGAGGTACGTCTCAAGTCATTCACTCCAACATGGACAATGACACAGTCATATTTGTACTTGTTGTGGAGTGACTTGAGTGCATGCGTTATGTGGCAGATCCTGGCACCTGACAGGAAGCGGACTGTAATTTTCTCCTTGTTCAGCCTGGTGAGTGGGACATCAGTGTGCCTGACTATAGAGTCACATATGACTAAAGGGTTAGTTACGTTGTCTTTCATTAGGGGCTGTTGCTGGGTGGCACACTGGTGTTCTGAGCTATGTGACACTTTGGTTGTGATTGGTGTTTTGTTTGCATTTCAGCTTTGGAGGTCCTTGTTGCTTGGGCAGGTTACAGTTAAGGGCCTCCGCATATGTGGATTTAATGTTGCTATGTGTGGGTGTTGCTGGTGTGAGTTTGGAAGGGCTATGTGTTGCTTGAGGTGTAGTGCGGGTGTTACCCTTCTCCTCCTCTTGACTGGAGAGAGCTTTGCTTCCAGTTTGGCTATGTAAGTGCATCTCTCACAGGTTGTACTGTTGGGTGGTAGGAGGAGAGGGTTGTCTATGTACATGAGACAATTGCTGCATTGCCCCAGTATGCTCAGATTCACCAGGTGGACAGGAGAAATCACTAGAAGCTGACCCTTGGACATGCCTGGTTTGGTGCTTTTTTTGTAAAGTACAGGAGCTGTTTTCCCTTGCATTAGCAACTTTGCAATTATAGGCTGTTTAGTACATACGATTAATTTCTCCTTATTAACAAGGAGAGTTGAGTGATTGTATCAGTCTAAGGCTTCCTAGTGCTTTCCATCAGGTATTAGAGCAAGTGCTAGTCACAGGGATGCTTAAAGGTAAGATGAAAAAAATGGTTTGTCCAAAACACTGCAGTGTGCACTAGATAAGTTAGATGTGAAAGTAGGTAACTTAAGTTTTACCTGTCTAAAAATTTAAGTTTTAGTGGAGAGTCACTATTTTTAAAACAGCAAGATAGATTGAAAGGGGGTGGTCACTTTTGTATTCTGGTACTATGGAATACAGTAGGATGGCCAATAAATTTAAATAGTTGAAGGGGAGTGATTTCACAAAATGATAATTTTGTGCTTACTCACACAGTGAAAGCAGAGAGGAAATGAGATATATGGTCAAGTTAACATAAGAGGCAGGCAACTAGAAAGACAGTGGTATTTAAGAACAAAACACTAAGCGGGTGGGTGGATGGGGAAAACTTTCAGCCTGGCTCACAAGAGACAGAGCTGTGGTCTCTTTTGAAGTTTTAATATGCAGTTAAAAGCAGAATACAAGTAAAACACAAGGTAAAGAAAATAAATCACAGTATTCAAAATATAACAAGGCAATAAAGTAATACAAAATACAACAAATAAAAAGCAAACTATCCATTTCTTCACAGCACAGTGTAGCAGAGTCTGGTGACCTTTTCTAGTAAAGCTATCACTATCACCCTTCTTATACTCACCAGCCACAACTTCATATCACAATATACTAAACAAATCTCTCATATTCTACTGTTACTAATGCTCATCCTCTCCAACCTCATCCTAATAACTTCAGAATTGCTCCTAACCTCTGTAACACATCATATACATTTTACTGGCCACTATGCTACACTAAAACTCTCTTAAATTCACATACGTTTCTCAAAAACACCAAACTCTTAACCAAGATCTCAAAACCCCTACTACAATTTACTCTACAACTACATCATTGTGGTGATATTCATCCAAACCTTCGACTCAAAAGACCCCATCAACTACCCTCCACCCCTCAACTGTACTACTCAACACTGTAATTTCAATTCCCCTAAAGGCTCCAACCTCCTGCTTCTCAACTTGAATCTTAGGAGTATAGGCAATAAAGTCCACAACCTCCATCCTTGCCTATGTCAATACACTCCCAATTTCACAGTGCTTAATGAAACATGGCTAAAACCTAAGATTAATGACAATTAAATATCCCCAGGGTACAACATACACAGACATGATAGAAAGAACAAACATGGAGGTGGCATAGCTATATTGTATAAACAAAACTTAAAACTACAACTCAAACAAACATTCACATTTTTAACAATACCGAAATATTATGCACCAAACTCAAAATCAACTCCAAGTACCTAACTAAAATTGCTACCAACATTCCCCCCTAGCAAAATCCATAACATAATTGAACACATTCTTACTGGGTATCTTTTATATTCCCACACGAAACCATCATAATGGGTGACTTCAACATGGAGTGGTACTGCTATATCTCTGACAATCCCACCAATTACATTAACCTCCATGACTTTACCCAGGTCATACAAACTACAACTAGAACAGACAAAGTCATCAAAAGGCAATCCACACTTGACTGGGTCCTAAAAAACCCTCTCCAGCCTTCAAATCTGTCGTCTTCCCGACTGCATCAGTGAGCATCCTCCTACTTTCCTTCTAAGGAATGATATTAACCTCGCCAGACACACCTACTACTGTCAATCTCACTACAAAAAACTTTAATTCCCAAAGCTTTACCTCAGTCTTATAACTCTGTGACTGGACTCCACTAAAAACCCTTCTTTTTGATTCTGCTCCACACTACTTTAATTCCACCTTTCTAAATATACTAAACAGTTTAGCCCCCTGTAGAACTACTAGAGTAAAGGCTAACTATGCACCTTGGTTAACAAACACCAAAAACCTACTTAAAGAGATAAGACCTGGAAAAGTATGACATTCCAACAAAAATCAAGTTAACCCACACTACTACAGGCAATTTTGGAACCAGGCCAAGTCACAAATCAAACTAGACAAAAAAAGATACTACATCAAAATTCAGCATCTGCACCACAACAATCCCAGAAAATGTTGGACTGCCTTAAATAAACTACTCAATCCAGCTCAGACAACTATATCTACTCCTTCAGCTTCTACTAATAATGACAGCTGCACCATTTAACACATTCTTTATAAATTCCATTCGGTCTCTTTCCAATGCCCCTCCCAGTCCATCTCCTACTCCAACCACACCAAAAGATTCTAATGGCAATTTCTCCTTTAAACCAGTTCAAACTTCTACAATAAAAAAATACTCTCTAAACTCAAATCCACAACCCTAGCAGCAGACAACGTACTAACAGAATTCCTAAAATTAGCTGCAGACATGATTGCCTACCACAACACTATCCTACCTCAACACTATCCTAATCAACTATTATATCAATGAAAACTACATTCCCGTAATCTGGAAAATATCTTGCATTCTCCCCTTATACAAAGGTACCAACTTTACAGAATTCTCCAACTACAGACCCATAGCCATCTTATCTCCCCTATCTAAAATCTTAGATAAGTGCATCCCTAGCCAATCTTTAAACTACCTATTATCTAATAACCTCTTATCTAACACACAGGATGGATTCCACCCCAATCACAGCACCACAACCACCCTCCTACATTTTACCAACACAGTCAACCATTACAATGATGGAAACATGGTGTCCTCCATTTTTTTTGGACCAGTCCAAAGCATTTGATACGGTCTCCCATCAGAAACTTCTTGATGAGCTATACACGTTAAATCTTAGCCACTCATCACTATCATGGATGAACAGTTTCCTAACCGACCATCAACAAGCTGTCAAATGGCAACAACTCTCATCCATATCTATCAACATAGGAGTTCCCCAAGGATCAATTCTAGGTCCTCTTCTTTTCAGTATTTTCACCAACTGACTACACACACATCTTTGCCTCTTGCCTCCATCATTCAATATGCAGATGACTCAACCTTTACCTGTGCCGCCCTTTCCATAAATCAACTTGAAGACATAACGCAACAGTCCTTCTCTGCTGTTGAATCCTGGTTGTCTTTCACCTAATCCTTAACCCATCCAAGACCAAAGTGATGCTGTTACACCCCAGCAAAAAACTGAGATCCACTTACTCCTTTCCAAATTCATTCATCCAACAACTCTACAACAACAGCTGTTTCACAAGCTAAGTTATTAGGAGTTCTAATAGTCAATAACTTGAAATTCAACATCCACATATCTCACTCTAAGACACAAAACTAAACTTGGTTCTCTGTATAGAATCAAACCTTACCTTACTGACACTACAAGACAGACAATTGCTAGAAATCATGTACTCCCCACCCTGCTATATGCTTCGACCCATTTTCACTAACCAAAGAAAACAGATCTAGCCAAGCGTGAATCTTGCTACAATAAAACTGTAAAATTTGCTTCTAATTTTCTATATAGATCTCACCACTGCCGCTTCCTCTAGCAACTTGACTGGTTAGAACTTCCCAATTACTTATTGTACACTCAACTCTCTACCGCCCATAAAATGGTCCACAAACCCAATAAGACCTCAGCACTTCAATTTCTTCTTCAACCACATATCAATACACATGAACTTCGATCCTCAAATAAATCCCTGTTAATGGTCTCTAAATCCAACAATAACACTGGTGACTCCCTCTACTCTAAGGTTCTCCCATTCGATTCTCGGCTGGAGTGTGGGGAGTGCCTTCTGTGTGGAGTCTGCATGTCCTCCCCGCGGTTGGGTGGCGTTCGAAAGACATCTGTAAATGGGCATGCCTTCGTTGAAGGTTGGACGTCGAGCTGGTACATCGGCGTTCGTGAAAATCGACTGCCAATCATTAGTGGACTGGAGTTCCGCTGTGGGGACCCCTAACCGGGAAAAGCCGAAAGACAACAACATTCCACAACACAACTACTGCTGACCCAATACAGTTAAAAAAACTAATTAGAATCTACTTCAATATTAACTGGCTCTGTCCTTGTACTGGCCCAGGTTAACCCTAGTGCCACATCTTCTACCACAACCATCTAGTCTTCTGCTAATATACTTCCCTACCCAGATTATTACACTTGCGTTACTCGCCATCCTACTTCTCTAATCACAATACAGACATGTTCTCCCTACTAGCTAATGTTCTATATACTCCACTCGGTGCACTGTTTCTAAATACTTAGCTGACTTTCTACCAACTTGTATATATTTATTTCAGTTCTAATGTATGTAACTCAAGTTAATTTTTGTGGTATGTGTATTTAATTGTGTCTGGTGCTTTTCTTCTTCTTGGGACTCAGCTAAAAAGGGGCTCTTAACCAGTCAGACTATTCCAGTAAACAAATGCTAAATAAATAAGTAAAATGGAAATCAAAAGTGTATGCCAACTGTATTTGAGGTATTTGAATATTATAAACGAGATAAGAACTTGAAGAGGGGTCGGATCCTTAAAAATTACATAGAAGTAAATGGAAGTAGTGGAAACAATACATGCATAATAATGTTCAGGCAAAGGCGGAGTGAGGTTTAAGGGTTCATAGGTAGGTACTAGGCTATCGGCCCTGGGGCCGATACAAGCCCAGCCAAAAAGGTACTCTGGCTTTTGCCACCCAAGAAAATTATTTTCCTGTGCCACTGTCGAGCAGAGCCACAGAAGTGATCCCCGGGGTGAATTTCCTATTTCCCATCCAATCATCAAGATTTTTTTTTTTTGAAGAGTGCTAATGAAGAGCTATCCTTCCGGCATGTTCTGTTTATTGTGGTGACAAGGTTTAGGTCCACAGAGCATGTAGCTCGGAGGGATTGGGATTTCTTTAAGTGGAGCATGTCCAACAGCTCTGGGTTTGACATAGCTTTGTATGTTAGGCAGAGACTGAAGTAGATTATAATTAGTTTTTTTTAACTGTATTGGGTCAGCAGTAGTTATGTGGAGGGAAAGCAGGAATTCAGCATTTTTTTGTAATGCTGGACTGATGAGTGTAGCAAAGAAAATATATGTGATGTAGACTGTATTTAAATGGAAAAATGTTAAAATAGTTTGTTTCCTTTTCTGTTAATGTATGTTTGCCTATGTCTTAAGCAATAATTTAACAACAGTGTTTTAAAAAAAGAATACTGTCTCTTTCTGAGGTTAGCAAACTGTCTTTCAGTCTCTATGGTGATCAGCTTGCTTCCCCCACAGGAAAAAAAAAAAATGAAATGATGACCACAGTATAGGACTCCGTACTGAAAATACTCTTAGTAATGCTAAGAATCCACTTAAAACCATAATTGCTGAGCTGCACTTTCTCACAAATTTTACTTTTACGTACGCAACTTTTCAAATATGTACATTTATCAAAACTCTTGCTTTTTACCCATTGCCTTCGGATTTTCTGCAAATATTTCATGGTTGAGCTAATTTTTATTTATTAACTGCACCAAGACGGTGGGCAGCTAATCTGGCACCCTGTACAGTTCTGCAAACTAGCCCCCCACCCCAAATTTGACTTGAAGAGCAAACAAACAAGGCATTCATTTTAGAAGTGGTGAGGTTCTCCCAGCTTCAAAAATGAATACCAGTTCTGCACTCTCGCATCATCATCATCTCGCTACTATTACTACAGCACTCTATCTTCCTCATTACCTAGTGTAAAACAGTTTTTGTACATACTTTTCTCACTTGCTTACAGAAAAACAGCTTTTGTACTCATTTTCCTCACTTATCTAGAGGGAAAAACCCTGCAACTCTCTTTTTGCATGGTCTTGCACACAGATCAGGGTCAGGCAGCGCCGGTTACCTAGGGTATACTATTCCCGGCCCCACAAAGTCTGCACTGTAAATTTTCCCTTAGAACTAGGCAAGCCTCATCTCAACTGCTTCAGATCAGCTTCTCTTATTGCAGCACTTGCACTTGCAAAACAGAAATCAACACTTGTCCTAATCTCCTAGACAGCACTGTTATTCTCCAAATTTCCTAGACAGCACTATTATAATATAGCATAAGACCCTCGATCGTCCACAGGACTTACATTCAATTTACTCTTCAAAGCATGTCCAGAGGTCAGCTTCAGGTGTACTGTCCAGTTCATCTGGTGGAATTGGGCATCCTGAGGCAGTGTCACAACTGCCTCATGTATACAGACAATCCTCTCCTCTTACCTCTAGACACAAACACTTGTGAGAGATGCAAATACACAGCCAGACTGGAGGCTAAGCGCTCTCAACCCATGACTGTAACAGACAGTCAAGTGGATAAGGGACACACTTGCATCACACCACCTGTCGCACATGAATCTACAAAACAAGCACCGACAAAACATATGCATAAATACACAAAAACATATTCGGAGGCACTAGGTACCAATCTGAAAAAGAAACAGTGCCCTCCAAAGCAGACAAGCAAGCAACCTGCACCCCCAAACAGAAGCCAGAAAACACATAATTCACCTCAGCAGTGTGCCTCACAACAGCCCTTAAGGCAAAACACCATACCTAACATGCTAGTAATAGGAGACTCTATAGTAAGGCACACGGATATTCCACTCACCAGGCTGAACAAGGAGAAGGTTACTGTCAGCTGCCTGTCGGGTGCTTGGATCCGCCATATAACACAGGCACTTAGGTCACTCCAGAACAAGTACAAGTATGATGCTGTCATTGTACATGTTGGTGTGAATGATCTAAGATGTACCTCCCTGGACTACATGAAAAAAGACATTGAGGAGCTCTCTGATCATGTAGCCCAAGCTGGTATGACCCTGACCTTGAGTAGCATACTACCTTCACCTAGAATGATACCACAATGCAAAGACAAAATGATCAATTTCAACAATTGGCTAAGCTTCTGGTGTCATTCTAAGGGGATCCAGTGTCTGTCTGCCTGGGATGACATGATAGACAAGCCTCGCTGTTTTGCCACAGATGGGTTGCACCTGTCACCCCTAGGTTTTTGAATACTGGCCAAGGCTCTTGCCGTCTCCATAGTGCCTTTTTTAGGCAAGGCTCAAAGGACAAACAAACCACCGTAACCAGCACAGGTAACCAAAAACTAAGGGTAATGCTACTCAGTGCCAGAAGTCTCAACCTCAAAATGCACACACTCGAGGCTCTCCTCAGCATGGAGAAAATCGATGTTTGTGCAGTGACGGAAACCTGGTTCAAGGCTCAAGAGAGCACTCCAGCACTGCCAGGTTACAATTCATATCATACCTTCCGGCCTCAGTTACCGGATCGCAGTACAAAGGGTGGAGGTGTATCCATATTCATCAAGGATACCCATATCTCCAGGTTAGCAGCACAGCATGATGCCCCAGAGATCATCCATGCGCAACTATCAGCAGGCAAAACCACATTTCAAGTCGTAGCCGGTTATAGATCGCCCACCATGTCCCAAGATGCTCACTCTGCATTCCTTGAGACATTGGAAAATATAAAGGTCCTACCCAACACCATAATCTTGGGTGATTTCAACAACCCTGGTTATAGACTGGCAAACTACCAATGTTCCAACTCCTACGCTCAGCGATTCATAGAATTTATAAATTCAAATGCCCTTGAACAACTAGTATGTTCCCCCACTAGAGGGGACAACATATTGCATTTAATCATCACAAATATGGGCGCCCATTGTACCACACCCATTATCACCCCCTCCTTGGTCAGATCCAACCACAAACTGATAACCCTGGACATCCTCACTCCTCCACCTCTCCCAATCAAAGAAACCATAGTCAAAAACCTTTTGAAAGCAAACTTCAAACTGCTTGCATCCGAAGTGTAAAGCTTCACTATTCCCTTGCAGAAGGATAATGATACCAAGGCACTCTGTATGCATCTTCAGGATTGCATGGACCGTGCTATCTCAAATAAAACCAAGACTCCTTCCTCAAGCAAGAAGAAACCAGTCTGGTGGACCCCGGCCATAAAAGGAGGAGACTTGTACAAAAAAAGGCCAAATCTCAAGTAGAAAAATCATCCCTGATCAGCATTAGTAAGAAATTGAGGGCCCTCATCAAGTCAACTAATGCTAATTTTGAAAAGAAAGTTGCCAAGAATGCCAAGGATAACCATAAGGCCTTCTATGGCTACGTCAAAAACTTAAATGGTAACGCTCAGGTCTGTTCTGAGCTAGTACAAAATGGAACAAAATACACTGACCCTTCTGACATTGCTAACATCTTGGCTGACAGGTTCAGTGCAAATTTCTCCCCCCGCACCACCTACAGGGCCTATTACCATTCTAGGGGATTGTGTAAGTCCAATTATTAATGATACATTGGTTAACAAGGTTCTATCTAAAGCTAAAAACACTGCCTCCTTGGACCAGATGGTGTCCCAGGCTGTGTCATACGCGAGCTCCAAAAGGAATTAAACTCGCATCTTAATACCCTGTTCGGTCTCAGCCTCTCCACAGGATATGTGCCCATAGAATGGCGCATGGCAATGGTGGTCCTGCTACACAAGGGTGGGGCAACAACTGACCCTGGGAACTATCGACCAATAAGCCTGACCAGTCTGATCTGTAAGGCTATGGAGCAAATCATTATGGAACTCATAAATGGAAAGATTGGGGACCTCCAGTTTCTGGACCCCACACAGTTCGGCTTCGTCAAGGGCAGATCATGCCTCCTGAACCTGGTGGATTTCTTTGAGACACTTACTCAGGCTATGAATAAGGGAAAGGAGGTACACATGGCTTACCTTGACCTTGCTAAGGCATTTGACACCATTCCCCATTCACGTATTATTGATAAGCTCACCAGCCTGGGAATAAACCCGTATGTCACAAGATGGATCGCAAACTGGCTCTCAGACAGATCCCATAAAGTAAGCATAACGGGATCTATGTCCGAATCCAGCCAGTAATGAGTGGTGTGCCTCAGGGCTCTGTCCTGGGGCCCCTCCTGTTTGGCATATACTTCTCAGAAGTACAGGCAGACACGGAAGGGCTGTGGCTGACTAAGTTTGCAGACGACTGCAAACTGGGTGCTATAATAGAGTCTCCGGCCGACATGGAGATCCTCCAGAAGGGCCTAAATGAGACTGATGCATGGTGTCAAAGCCATGGTCTCAAGCTAAATGCAAAAAAATGCGTAGTAATCCCCTTTGGAAAAAACAGAGTACCTGCAAACTACAACATAGGAGGTAATCCCCTGAAATCTGAAGAAATAAGAGATGTAGGGACCCAAGTAGATAGTCAGCTTTCCTTTGATAACCATGTTGCCAAAGTGGTTAGAAAATCCTTCTATGTGACCCATGTGATCACGAAAGGGTTCACATCAAGATCTAAGGATGTAATGGTGCCCCTCTACTCTTCCCTCATCAGACCCATTATTGAGTACAATGCACCAATTGGAATGTACTTGGCTAGACATCTCCAGCAGCTGGAGAGACCAAAAAGGTACCTAACCAAGAGGATTACTGGCCTCAAACAGTTGCCCTATGCAGCACAATTGAAAAAGCTAAGACTGTTCTCTGTTGCATACCGCTTTCTCAGAGGTGATCTCTGTCTAACATACAGAGCCATGTCCAGCCCAGAATTGTTGAACATGCTCCATCTTAGCAATACCAAATCTACTCAAGCTACACGCTCTAGGGATATAAACCTCAACACAACAATGAATAGAACATGCTGGAGGGATAGATTCCCTTCGCAGAGACTTCCCTTACTATGGAACAGGGTCCCGATCTACATAAGACAGAGCCCCTCACTATCACTCTTCAAGAGGAACCTTGATGAGTGGATGGGTAATAGAAAGTTCACACTGGGGATCACACCAACAGCACTACTAGATAGGGGCCAAGGGTACTAGCTGCTAGTACAAGGGTCTAGGGAACTACTAAAGGGGCGGTGAATACCGCACAACATGGCTGGGCTAATATATGCCTTCGGGCAGATAGCCCAGAACCAACCTATGAACCTATTGCAGCTGCCTCCCTTCGTCTTACTTTAGTTATGGCTCTGTGCTGCACGTTTAAGCAACAAAGACAATAAAAATTAAAGATTTTGTCTTTTACATCTAGCAAAACCCAGTCTAATATGGATCTCTCCCTTCCTGACATTGGTATATTTCACATATAGTAATGCTAATCAACATCTAAATGGTAATTCTGTAACAAATGAATCGGGATTTTCTTGTTTCCAAAGTCTCATCTTTCATCATCTTCTCCCTTCTTTCAATGTTTGGAGAACCTTTTCTGCTAGACCATTAAGAGTAGCATAAAATGCTGGCATAATTGTATGACAATTTAATTTATTTTCATAAATTGTGGGAATCATACAGGAATGTTAAATGTAAACAAAAAAAAACACTCTGTCAAGTTGTTAAACTGTCTCATAATGTATATTACACTCTGCAACTCTCAAATGTATGAACCCTACTCTTGTATTCACTTTGTAACCTTTATTTTCTATTTTGCAACTTATACTGTATGGTATTTCACTTTGCAACCTTTATTTGCATTTTGTAACCTATATTGTATTACACTGTTCATGGAGCTTTTCTCCCCGGGCCTCCACTGAAAATGGGCACTTCTTGGCCCAGTGGACTTCCCCGGTAATCAAACTGAAAATAAATAAATAAATAAATGAGAGAGATCTATTACTAATTACTATCTATTTCAGAAAAGCAAGTATGTCAAAACTGTCTCATTTTGCCAGTGGCTGCATGTGAAGCAGCAGGAGTTCACAGCATCACACACACACAGACACAGACACACACACTCACACTTTACTTCTTTTGCTCCATTCTGATTCGATCCATGTCAAGCCACCCGTTTATAAGGTATGCCTAAACCTTTCTCCTTCTGGATCTCCTCAGATATACCGGATGTAAAACTGTTAGTACTACAAAAAGAAACTGTGGAGAGATTATGACCCTAGAACCAAGCAATACACAACCATATCTGGCACTTCATGTTAGTCTTCTGGAATACCATATAAAACGTACCATAGTTATATTATACCATCCCTCCAAAACATATTCATATGTAAACACAAATTCCACAGGAACACAAAGCCCAAAGTAAATCACAAGGATTTATTTCAATGAAGTGCTTTTCATTGACGTTAAAACACCAACTTCTTCAGATTTAAAAATCAAGCACATACACAGCAATATATGCTTTCTTTATAGTCATATGACTACCATCAGCTGACAATAACACTAATTAAGATAATATACATATCAGGCCCAATAAAAAGTTCACTTTTAAACTCTAGACAATAAAACTAACACATAAAAAGTAACCCACCGCGCTAACGCACAACTATATTGTTATGTGTTGCGATAGTTGTATAAAGGTGGGACTCATTTAAAATGAACTTTATAAAACTCCTCTTGAAAGCGTGTATATTTTAATCATCTCGCTAATTGGTTCACTAAAATACTAATGAGAAAATGTACGCGTACTGAAAAAGCTATACACTCAACTGTACGTTTAGTAACTCGAGTTTACATCTACATGTAATATAAAAAACTAATAATACTAAAGGGCTAAACTAGCATTCCTATACTTATTTGGAATCAAAAATATAAGTGGAAAATGTGTATATAAAAAAACATATAAATGTAAATATACACATATTAACTGTCTATCTAATTGTTGCTCACAGAGTACCAACTCTTTTTTTAAAAAACTCATAAAGAAGGTTATAGGATGAGAATTGTGAAAAGATATTGTTATAAGTTATCTATTTAAACTTTTTAACTTTAATAGACAAGAAATGTTGCAAGCCTCATTTAATCCAGGGGGAAAGAACGCGTTAAATCTAATTTGCCACAATAATTCACGTTCTTCAAGTAACAGGCCAAATGGTCCCCCTCTAATATCTATGTCAATTTGGTCAATCGCTTTAAACAAAAAAAATGTGGTTACGATACTCTGCAATGTGCTTAGCTAACGGGGTTCTCCTCTTTCTTCTTTACTATAGCATGGGTGTGTTCATACACCCTATCTCAGTCTACGTTCGATTTTCCTGATGTAAAAGACTGGAAACAATTGAAACCTTGCAATGTAAACCACAAATTTAGAGATGCAATGCAATTTCTTCATTAATCTAAACCTCCTACCATTAATATGAAAGCTCTCTCCTATCTCCATATGCCCACACATTTTGCAACAACCACAGGTAAACATTCCTACTTGTTTAGATAAGGTGCCCATTGTTTTCCTTTCCAGTAAATTCTTTAGATTGGCCCCTTTCCTAAAAAACAATTTAGGTGACTGACCCAATTTATTTATTAGAAGTTTGTCAAAAGAAATAAGGTCCCAGTTTTTGGACAAAATCAACCGTATCACATGGCTATCACTACTAAACGTTGTTATAAACTCGTCACAAAATCATCGATGTTACTGCTGCTATGTTGTATTTCGGCAAATGAATGCTCATGATTAGTACCAACTAGATTAAGGGTCTCTTGGCTAGCGTCACATATTGTGAAATTAAGTAGTGGTTTGAATTGGCCAGATTGTCTCTTATTGCTGACTTCCACTACTAAAGATTGAATTAAATAAGATGGATATCCACATTGTTCAAACATACTACTCAGTTGTAAACATTCATCCCTAAAGTCTGAGTCTAACGTTACCATCCTAGCAGCTCTAATAGGTTGGCCTTTTACAATAGAGCTCTTTTGATGGAACGGATGGTTACTCGAGAAATGGAGGATGTCTTTTTCCTATGAATTTTTGACACATATCTTTCATTCAAACTATCTTTGACTAGTTTACAGTCTAAATACTCTATACAATTTCCGCTAAAATTAGATGTGAATCTAAGAAACCCCGTGGTTGAATTTAAATAGGTAATGAATTGGTGGGCTTGCTGCTCATCGCCTTTAAACATGACGAAAATATCGTCCAAGAATCTTGTATAAAATACAAGATTCATTCTATATTGAGAGCTTTTAAAAATAAACTCATTTTCCCAATATGGCAAAACCATATTGGAAAAGCTAGCCCCACAGGGCGATCCCATGGCCACTCCACATTTCTGCAAGAAAAATTCATTGTTAAACATGAAAAAGTTGTTAGTTAAAATGATGTCTAGCAAGATTTCCACCAAAGTGGATCTCTTCTGTGGGTGCGTTTTTGGACTTCATCATAAGGCTCACCCACTCAATTCCCTCTGTGTGGTATTTATGTGTAAAGATCTTTAACATCAATTGTTAAAAAAAGTTATCATCTTTGTTGAACTTCAGATTATTTTTTTGTCTAAAAATGACCACGAATCTTTACACACCTGTGGTTCTAATAATATGTACTTTTTTAGTATACAATCTACTACCTTGGCACAAGGGTATGCAATAGACCCTCTTCCATCGATCAATGGTCTCATTGGTGGATTGTTTAAGTCCTTATGGACTTTTGGTATACCAAAAAGTACAGGAGTTTTAGGCCACAGGAGTGTAATGTAATTATAGGTGTCAATATCGATCAATGATTCGATAAAAAGATAGTTAAAGTAACCCTTGATACGTTGATATGCAGTATTAACTTCATTAAGGGACACCTTAGTGTAAGCATCACTGTCTAGCATGGAAAGCATCTTATTGTTGTAATCAACAAAGTCAAAAATAGCTACCCCTCCTTTTTATTGGGCCTGATATGTATATTATCTTAATTAGTGTTATTGTCAGCTGATGGTAGTCATATGACTATAAAGAAAGCATATATTGCTGTGTATGTACTTGATTTTTAAATCTGAAGAAGTTGGCATTTTAACGTCAACGAAAAGTGCTTCATTGAAATAAATCCTTGTGACTTACTTTGGGCTTCGTGTTCCTGTGGAATTTGTGTTTACATATTCAGCTCTTGTGACAAAAATTACATGTGTGGCTGTCCAGTCTAATTTGGTCAGTATGCACTACCTTTAACATCATACTCGATAAAGTATGTCCCTCACCCGCAGGTTCTTCTGAAACAAGTAATCTATTTTAGCACATTAGATTTAGCGTGACACTTCCCTTGCCTGTAAACTCTAGGTTTGTCAGCTGCTGGAACATGCATACCACCTGTGATTCTCTTCCATTTCTTCTTTAAATGCAGTTTCATAATCACATGGACTTTCAAAATAAATTGCTTTCAGAATATAAGCGTCATACTTCTGCCCAACCAGAGTCACCCATCATCTGCCAACTAAACTAGGTCCATTGTGGAAAGTATTTTAAAAAATGCATTCTATTTTAGCATACATTTACATTACAGATATGCATGTGTATGCATGTACACGCGTGTGTGTGTGTGTGTGTGTGTGTGTGTGTGTGTGTGTGTGTGTGTGTGTGTGTGTGTGTGTGTTTGTGTATGTATGTATTATAGCGCCTCTCTCTGTCCCTCACGTTATACCTGAGACTGGCTCGACTTCAGCTATCACACAAGACCAAGTCCTAGAAGCATTACCAAAAGCTGAAAATACTGCATCGATGAGTCCTGACAATATCTCTGAATGCATCTTAAATAGCATGAAGCAATTTAGCCACATCACAACACTGTTCTGTCTCAGCATCCATACAGGTTTTGTACCAAGTGAATGGAGAACAGCTACAGTCACTCCCTACATAAAGGAGGACCTTCCACAGACCCGAGCAATTGAAAATCCACAAGTCTGACCAGCCTGATAATAAAAAACGATGGAAAGACTTATCATGGAATTTATCAATCAGGACATAAGGAACCTCCAAACACTGAACCCATCTCAGTTTGTATTTATCAAGGGCAGGTCATGCTTACTCAACCTGTTGGATTGTTTTGAAAAGATCACCAAAGCAATGGATGATAGCAAAATTGTACATAGAGCATACCACATCCTGGCCAAAGCTTTTTCAAGAGCAATTGTGATCTATGGATGGGAACAGAAAATGAACCCCAAGACTGACCTCTGTACTACTAATGACAGATGAAGCTCATAAACACTTTATCCCATGCATGGGTCTCCTCAAGTTTTCTATGCTATGATCCCACTTATTACTACTAGGGGTGTTATATATAACAATCGACCATGGGATGGGTAAAGCAAATTTATAACCAAATGGGATATGTTATTTTGAGCAAAAAAAGTGAAACTGGCTAGACCTAAAATGGCCAGTAAGGGCATTTATTTCAGTTTTTACTTGTGAACCTGTATTTTATGTCATTCACTTCTTGATTTAATACTACCAGTGTCTTAATTGGTTTTCCATGGATAACTGAATTTATTTACTTGGTCAATACATTAAAATAAAATACAACCAAGCATCAAAAGCAATGTTTCTTTTTTGGGTTATAATCAATCAACTTTCACATGAATTTCCACTGTTTTTTAACAAGTTATGTTCAAGCATCAGGGCTATGGTTCTCCCAGTGTCCATTTCAAAACCACAGGCCAATCATTTATCTTTAGCTGTACTATAAAAGGATTCATTTTGTTCAGACTTGGCAAATTTCCACATTGTGAAACACAAGATTTCCTTTAAACATACAATCCTTTACTTATCTGGGGAACAACAAACATGCACTGTATGAGCACATACACAAGTGCATGGAACGGGCCATACCAAACAGAACCAATATGCTCTCCTCCAAAAAAAGGAAGCCAATCTGGTGGTCCACACCATAAACAAACTCTACAACAGAAGGAAAAAAACTACTGCAGAAAAGGGTGAAGTCTCAAGACTGCAAAAACTCCCTTGTCAGCCTCAACAAAAAAATTGAGATCCACCATCAAATCCTCCAAAGCCTGTTACAAAAACAAAATTGCTGCAGATTCTAAAGACAACCACAAGGCATTCTATAATGTCAAGAATCTACATGGCAATACTCAAATCTGCTCCGAGATACGGCACAATGGCAATACATATACAGAACCAACTGATACTGCCAACATATTGGCCGACAGGTTCAGTGCAAACTTTACCCCCTTTTTCACCCCCTAAAGTGCCTATCACAATACCTGAGGAATGCCAAGTCCCTATTATTGCCGCTAACAGGTAAAAACCGCACTGTCCAAAGCCAAGAATACAGTTTCCATGAGACCTGATAATATCCCTGGCTGTGTTCTACATGAATTACAAAGTGAACTGACACCACACCTGAGTACCCTGTTCAATCACAGCCTCATTTCAGGCTTTGTTCCTACTGAATGGCACACTCCTATGGTAATCCCACTCCACAGCACTCTTCAAGAAAAATCTTGAGTGGATGAGAAATAAGGAAATACACCCCAGGGATCACTTCTGTGTCTCTGCTCGACAGTGGCACAGGAAAATAACTTTATTGGGTGGCGTAAGCCAGGGAACCTTGTTGGCTAGGCTTACGTAGGCCCTTGGGCCAATAGCCTAGTATCTACCTATGAACAAAGGGGGAGTGACTACAGACCCTGGGAACAACTGTCCCATTAGCCTGATGAGTCTAATATGTAAGGCTATGGAGCGCATCATCATGGACCTTATAAATAAGGACATAGGGAATCTCCAATCTCTGGACCCCCATGAAGTTTGGGTTTGTGAAAGGTAGATCATGCCTGCTCAACCTGATAAGACTTATTCAAGCCTGTCTCCAGAGCTGTGGATGAAGGTAGTTCAAACAGCCTACCCATATCTCGGCACGGCCTTTGACACCATCCCTCACTCAGGAATCATAGATTAACTCACTAAACTAGGCATAAACCCCTATGTCATAAGATGGGTTGTCAACTGGCTCACTGATAGAACCCACACTGTGAAAGTAGCAGACTTCAAATCTGACTACCAACCAGTTACAAGTGGTATCCCACAGGGATCAGTCCTAGGTCCTCTCCTGTTTGGCATCTACTTCTTTGAAGTTCAAGCCAACACAAAAGGACTCTGGCTGAACAAGTTCACAGATGATTGCAAACTGGGAGCCATTATTGATTCTCCAACTGATGTAGACATTCTACAAAAAGAACTCACTGACACCAATAACTAGTGCCAGAACCATGGCCTTAAGCTCAATGCCAAAAAGTGCATTGTCATTCCCTTTGGGAAAAATGTGGTGCCCATAAACTACCACATAGGTGGTAGTCCACTAAACACCAAAAGTGTGATAAGAGACCTGAGGACACAGGTTATCAGCAACCTCTCCTTTGATAACCACATTGCTACTGTAGTCAGAAAGTCCTTCTATGTGGCATATCTCATTACAAAAGATTTCTCATACAGGAAAAAAAGAGGTCGTAATCCTTCTCTACTTGTCCCTCATTAGACCAATTATAGAATACATCATCATTTGGTATGTATCTCACTAGACACCTACAACAACTGGAAAGGCCACAAAAATACTTCACTAAGAGGATCTTAGGCCTTAGACACATGCCCTATACAGACAGACTCAAAAAACTCCAGCTATACTCTGTCTCTTATTACCTACTTAGAGGCAATCTCTGCTTGACCTACAAAAGCCATGTCTGACCCAGAACTGCTAGATATGCTACACCTAAAGAAATCTCAATCCCTCCATGCCACATGCTCCAGGGACCTAAATCTCATTAGCACAATAAACAGAACATGCTGGAGGGACAGGTTCCTAACCCAGAGACGTCCCATACTCTGGAACAAACTTCCTATTCACGTCAAGCAGAGCACTTCACTGGCCCTCTTTGAGAGATCTTGACAAGTGGATGGGCAATAGGAAGTTCACCCTGGATATCACTTCAGTGTCCTTGCTTGACAGGGGCACTGGGAACTTAATTTGGGTGGCATGATGCCAGGGAATCATCTTGGTCTAGACTTATATAGGCTCCAGGGCCATTAGCCTAGTACACACCTATGAACCTATGCAAATACCACAGCTGAGTTTACTTTTGGCTCTTATCACACACTATTCATGAATATTTTCCTTACTTACACAGGCGTTTCCCACATGACCAGTTGTACTACAAGCATGAGGTTATTTTTTTCCTCTTAAGTTTGAGAAGAGATGTGTTAGTGATCTTCCTGTTTAGTCTGATATCTCCTTTAAACTTTAGAACTTTGTCTCCAGGGTGTACTTTTGTTTGGCCTCCTCCTGCTTTCCAATACATTCTTCCATCTTTCTACCACAGTAATACTCATACATAGCCTCTTATCTTATTAGCACACTAACTGTCCAATGAAATATTTATGTATTTCCAAGTGGGTGGCCTATTTACCCGCTATCAGCATGGTATTTTATACTCACCTTATTTTATTTCCTGGTCTTTTTTGCTCTTTACTAGATTATGGTTGGAAAAAGGTGTCTGGAGCAGGATTCATACTTAGAGCAGCATAACAAAAATAAAACTGTTGTTATTCTCGTCATAGATGGTGTCTGTAAAACTACAAAATTGAAGAAATTCAAGTACAGGAGAGAAGCTGTTGCAAAGTGCGACTTGCACCCTTCAGTGACGGGAAAAGTTCCACACGAGCTTGCAGAATCACTGAAATTGAGAAGGTGGGTTTGCAGAATCACTGAAACTGAGAAGGCCCAGATAGATTGTCTGTCAGTAAGATGGGAGATGCGGTCCAGTTTGCTCCCCTACCACCCCCAAATTACTCATCCACCCCCCCTCCAAATCCACACATAATCCCACTGTTCTCCTCCCACTTTTCATTGACCTCACAAACCAGCTACATATCAGGACAATTTGCAGACAATCACCCACATCATTCATCGCAGTAGTAGGAATGTTCTCTACTAAGTCATTCATTCACTCAGTGTCTACTCTGTTAATACAGCCTCCACCACAGTACTTCTAACATTGTCTTTCCCTGTCATTTTATGACTGCCTGGTGAACACCCACCCTTCCTTCCCTTTGTACTCCATTCTCTTCCAGTCTAAAACACACCTCTTCCTTTTCCAGCCCACCTATCAGCTCCTTTAAACACAACCTTACTTCATCTAATTCATTTTTACTCCTGGCTTCACACCACTCTTCCCCTTTTCCTGTTTTACCGCCTAATTCTTTTTTTTTCACACTCAGTGCTACAAATGCTCATGTTTGATTCTCACCTCTATCTATGTCAGTGTTGACCAAGTCGCTCAGTACCCTCTTGGACTGTCAGCTGTGTCTATGTCACTTCTTATCCAATACACTCACTACTCTTATCACTCCCAGCTTTCCCTGTCATCACTAGCTCTTACAGGTCTTTATGCCAAACGTTAAAACTTCATTGCCTCTCCATCTCATGACAATATTTAGAAGGGCTGCAGTAAGCATAATGGTTAAGGTCTTTACCTTACAAGCACAAGATGCAGGGTTTCACTCTCAAATGGGGTTACTGGCTGGAATTAAAATGGCCGACAAGGACAGCTAGCCTAGTAGTAACCTATGAACTTCATAGCCTCCTCATCCCATCACAAGTAAATATGCTATTCACTAGCTTAACTACTCTATTTCTGCTACGTTCTGTACTCGCAGACTATCAAATTACTCATGCAGCCAAAATTTCCTCACGTACCGTAAGCTTCCATTTAAACCACTTAAACTACCATCTCCAAAAGCTTTCACCAGAAATTGTTCCACATCTACTTAGCATCTCATCTACGCTTTACTTTAAATATACATTTTTTACCTCTCCTCACTACCACCCCAGAACAAAGTAAAAAAAATTATAAAACTACTTCACTCGTTCCAACATTCTTCAAGAATTAAACTATGTGGTGACGTACACCCTGACCCAGGCCTTCCATCTATCTCTATCCCCTTATCACCACCCACATCCCCTCTAGTCACCTCTAATAATGTCAAACAACTATACTTTTCCCTAATAAATGTATGTAGCACTTATAATAAAATCACTTAACTGCATGCCTGGATCTCTCATTACACCCTTACTGAAACATGGCTAAACCCTCACCCTCACATAAGACTCAAATTACTTCGCCAGGATACAGCATCATTACAGCTGACAGACTAACCTAAAAAGATGGAGGAGTACATATTCTCTGCACTAACATGTATGAAGTTTCTCTTCTTACAAAACTCTGCCCGAATTCAACACTGTAGAGCTGCTAGTCTCCTACATAAAATTAAATGATAATATATGCCACTGGAAACAATCTATCCACCCTTGAAGACATGTTTACTGGATCTCGCACACTATTACCAATGAAACGGTCATCCTACATGATGTCATCATTAACAGAAGTACTTTCACTTCTAACTACCCTTCAAGCATCAACTTTCATGTCTTCAAACAGCTTATTACTTTCACTCACTGTAACAAATCCCAGGACACCGGTCCTATTCTTGATGGAATTTTGGTCTCTGATCCTTGCAAATAGATAGCATCAAGAGCCCTTCTTGAATTCCTTAGTGGTCACTGTCCTACATATGCTATCAGATGTATTACTCATCATGCCAAACAACAAGTGCACAAGAATTCCCGTAATCTCAAACTTTAACCCCGAATAATTTTTAACTGTTCTGCGTTCAGTTTATTCTCCTATTCTAAAAGCCTTGTTGTAGAAAGGTTCGGCTCCATTTTTTTAAGCATTGCACGACTATGTAGGAAGACAGTAAAATCTAGCTCTTCCCCTTGGCTTACTATTCAGAGAAGAAGTTTTATGCAAAACGGAGATAAGGCAAGGAAATAGTTTCAGAAACTTAAAACTTCACAAAACCTATAGCACTTAACTTTGTAATCTTTCCAAAAAGCATGTTAACCTTGATAAGAATCAAAACTATTTTGATTTATAAATTAACCATAGATATAACCGCAGAAATACCCAGTCACCCATTAAACAAATTTTACACCCAGGAATTAACATTATTAATTCTTGTCTCAATAACTCTACCTTAGAAAGAGCCCCCAAGTCTAACACTTGCTTCACTGGCCACACAGCTGCCCTAAACAATGAATCCTTTCATGACTCCCATGACTCTTGTCCACACCCAACCATTAATGATCCCTACACCCTCACACTAAAACCTCCCTCATAAAAAATGTATTATCCAAATTTAAACCCTGCTCACCCTCTGTAGATAACCTTCCTGCAGAATACTAGTTCAATACAGGAATCCTATATTCCTGCCATCTGGACAAAATGCCATCTCATCCCTCTCCAAAAATATGGGACTTCTACCAAGATATCTAGTGTCATACCCATTACCATCTTAACCCCCATCTCATCCCTCTCCAGGATATCTACTGTCATACCCATTACCATCTTAACCCCCATCTCATCCCTCTCCAGGATATCTACTGTCATACCCATTACCATCTTAACCCCCATCTCATCCCTCTCCAGGATATCTACTGTCATACCCATTACCATCTTAACACCCATCTCATCCCTCTCCAGGATATCTACTGTCATACCCATTACCATCTTAACCCCCATCTCATCCCTCTCCAGGATATCTACTGTCATACCCATTACCATCTTAACCCCCATCTCATCCCTCTCCAGGATATCTACTGTCATACCCATTACCATCTTAACCCCCTTCTCACAACATTAGCAAAATGAACATCTACTCCAGCATCTTTTAAAGAAGAACTACTAACCAATACTCGACATGGTTTTAGACCTGCCCATAGCACAACTGCCCTCCTAACTTTTACAGATGACAAAGTCAGTGAAGAGAGGTGAACTTGTACCTTCCTTATTCCTAGACTTATCAAAATCTCTCAATACTGTGTCTCATAAAACACTACTACAGCTGCCGACAATAAGTATCTCACAACCTACTCTTCAGTGGTTTAACAATTACTTGTCAGAGCACAATCAGGGAGTCAAATGGAATTCTACCCTTTCCCCTTATCTACCCCATCAATACAGGTATCTCATGAGGCTCTGTCCTCATCTACTTAATATCTTCATTTACACTGGTCATACTTCTATACAGTAAGCTTCCAATGTATGGTATGCAGACCATTCCACCATTACCTGCTCTCAGGCAATCTAAAACATTTAGAAAAGGATTACAAAACATGCCTTTAACTCTACTGAAAACTGGCTTTATAACGGGTCTATATTATCATATTGCACGCTCAGAAGAGCAAACGACAGATAATTGACCCCATGTAAGCGAAAGCTTACAACGTTGAAACTTCAGAACAGCCATTATTTTCCAATGGAAAACAATCGCTGTTCCGAAAAAAATAATAATAAAAAAAAAAAACAGTAAAACAGTAAAACATTACTTAATGGGGAGGGTTTCGCCCCCCCCACACCCCCTACTTAAATATACCAACTCCGAGATCGCACTACAGTGCCGAAAAGGCAAAGTAGTGAAAGCGGCCAAACAAATTCTTTCCCAGGGAAAGAATTCACTGAAAAGCCACTTCGCTATTTTGCCTTTTCGCGCTTTACTGTTTTACAAAGACACATTTCACAACCCATGTCTGCGACGGCATAATAGGGAACCTTTATAACCACAAACTCCTTTTTAACCCAAACAAAACAAACTACTTTTATTTTCCCCCAAATCACTCACCCATGAGAAAAATTACAGAGATCACATCCAAAAACATACACCAGTTGAAGCAGTGTCCCATACGAAATTGCTGGAGTTACAATAAATGACAACCTGAAATAGGACTTCCTCATACATGGCAATATATAAAAAAAAAAAACTATAAACAATTAAGAATGCTATACAGAACCAAAAAAATCCTTACTGCATCCACCAGAGTCACTCCTGTCACTGCATACCTACTCCTGTTCTATTACATGGTTCTACCACCTTGATTAACCTCTAAACCTGAACAGTTATCCCACCAAATAAATACCCAACTTCTCTTAACACACAACATTATGTTTAGTCCCACTTCCTGCCCAGCTGTAAGTACAATTCTCCACCACTACCTCCAAAAATACCACCTTCACTCTTCTGAAGAAAATCTACTTGACATCTACAAGCCTTACAAAAAATGCAGTCAAAGTCTGTACTCACACTGTGTAGCAAAAATCTGGAATATTATCCCTGCACCAATCAGGGCAATGCATAACATTCGTTACTTAAGCTGCAACTAAAATTATTAGTCTCCAACTCCAGGCTTTGCACTTGCTGTTCTCTCCTGGCTAAACTTTCAGCTCCTTCTCTTCCAATACCTCTCTCTCCCATCTCTCCTTTTCCTTGTTTTTATTTCTCTTAACTCAATCTTGCTTTTACTCACTTCTCCTGCTTCCCAAGTCTACTCCACTTATTACCTCTAACAAATACTTTGTTCTCACTCCCCCTTCCTCTCATCCTCATCCACCGTTTGAATTTTCCACTCTGAAATTTACTTTATGAGTGAATAATAAACTCTCTCACTTCTAATACATTTCAATGCTACCTGACATGATATTTATTTTATTCTAATAACTGTATATGTGCATTCATCTACATACATAAGCATTAATATTTGCATTAATTGTATTTAAAGTATATTGCAATATGATGTTAATTTTCATCTATATATCATTTTTTTTTTTTTTTTAAATTGTGGAGCTTGCTTTTTTTTAATTGTGGGGCTTGCGTTATACTCTTTGGACAATACCCTGCAATCATTTATAACATTTTGACTTTCCTACTTGAAGTTTGTACTAACAAAGCATCAGGTTTGACAATAAACTTCTTTGTATGCATTCATCTGTATTCCACATATTGTTGTCTCTTTCACCATTTGCTGCAATGCGTCTCTGCGTTTACCTTCTCCAGGTAACTTCTTCAGTTCCACCACATACTATTTTCCGTGAGCTTTCAAGCACACAGCTGAAATTTAAACCTCTGTAATAGCACAGTAGGTTTAGGTTAAAGTGATTTAAGTAATAAGGTTACCAACTGCATATAGGTCCTTTATTAAGTAGGCATTAGGTAAGTCTTCCAAGAAAGAGTAGATTTCAGTTCCACAAGAACAAGGAAGCTTTCCTGCTGTCTTCATTTGCTGGCAGTGCAAAATGACACCTGGTGTCTGTGCCATTCTTCCACAGCAATCTTCCCAGACCTGTGCCAGATGCAGTCAGTTCCCACCACCTGTCTTTTTTCTCTTATTTTCTCCTTATTGGTTGAACACAGCTGCTCATTCTTTAATCCCTCATCTCTGACAAAATTAAAGGTATTTATTTTTAAGTAGTTAGACAAGTGTGCTAGAACTACTGATGCTTTTCAACCATGACAGGAACTACAACAGCATGGGTGTCTATCATACATACACATGTTAGACATTTTATTACATTGAATATACTAGCATGTTTTGGAGAGCAGGAGGAAGCTGAAAACCCAAATATGGGAAGAAAGTACAGTTGTGTAAGAACTTACCATAACAGTAGATGTCCTACTGATCACTGTTGCAGTAATCCAAACAGATGGGTCCATCTCCACTGATGTCCCACTGGATACCAAAGCTTAACCTTACATGGATAATACGTCTTGACATTTGACCTCCTGTTGGGGTACATAGGCGGATGCATGAGCATGAATCCGGAGACCATCTCCAAGCCACCAGCCTGAATACTCCTAAGAAAGTGACTGGCCTCATCCAAGGCATCTGTGTATACCATTGTGTCACTGTGTGTGAACTGGAGTTTGGGGATTGAAGGGGAGCCCTGGGGTGAGCTTCAACTCATCTACTCAAGATGACAAATCTTTCCTAAGACATGGTATGAGGTGGATCTCTGTGTCTAGAGTACCATACTTTCATCAGTTACCACTGAGCTTTCCTCATGTGCAACCTGACTAGAGGGATCACTAGGGTTGTTGCTGCCATTACTCCAAAGTGCTCAGGAGCTCCCTAGCTGAGCATCTGTTGAGAGAGGAAAGGTTGTGAAAGTAAGCTACAAGGCTTTGCATCTTCTCCTGAGGTATGTAGGCCTGCATCCTCTTAGTGCCAAGTCTGCAGTCCAAGAACATTACGTTCTGAATTGGTTGAAAGGAGGACTTTCTGTAGTCGATGGTAAATCCCAACTGCAAGAGGAGATTGAAGGTGAACAGGAGATACTGTAATAGAATGCAGTGAGGTAGCCTAAATTAGCTGTTTGTCTAAGCAAGGAAAATCTGAATTCTCTGAATTCAAAAGAAGGCTATTACTGATGCTAGGCACTTTGTGAATACTCCTGGGCCTGTGGAAAGCCCAAAAGGCAAAGGAGTAAACTGATAAGCCAGTACAAAACCCGAATAATCTCCTTTAGGAAGGGTGAATGGGAATATATGGATAGTCTCCCTGACTATAAAGGATGCCCAAGTATTCCTGTGGAAGTGTAAAAGGCAGAAGTGTCTATAGGAAGAGAATTTTGAAGGTTGGCACTTTTAGGAAAGTGGTTAGCAAAGAGAGCTCCAGTGTGGCTCTCTATTGTCCTTCTTTCCTTGGAACTAAGAACAGTTTGGAGTAAAAAACCCTTCCCACATACTTTACTGCACAGGTTCTATTGTATCCTGGGCCTGTAGTTCCTGAAGAATAGGTGACAGAAGCTGAATTGGTTGAAGGATGAGGTATACCAGTCATTGGAGGGACTAACTGTTAGACAAGGCAAAACTCTTTTTATGATAGAAAGCACTCGCTGATCTGTAGTAATGTTCTCCCAGTTTGAGATGGACTGAGCTTGTCTTTAGGAGAGGGGCAAGACAGGACCAAAGGGAGGGAGGAGATTTAGAAGATTGTCAGAGATTTTTCTTAAAAGGGATCCGTCTCAGATCTGGAATCCCTCTGAGGTTTCTCTGGAAATCTCATTTTGGGTGCCATCCTGCGTTTCTGAAGAGGTCTGGAGTGGCCTTTTAACAGAGGAAGTGAGCTTGGCTGGGTAATTCTTCTAGCATCTAGTAAACAGAGGTAAGCGTAATTTGTCTGCAGTTTTTCATAGTTTTGCCTTGCTCTTGAACAAGATTCCTGTCTAAATGTGAGTCAATTAGTTTGGCTTGGAAATCCTCTGGCATAGAGTGGATGAGTAGCCATGCATACCTGCGAATGTCAGAACTGGCAGCAGCTGTAACAGCCAGACACAGTATAAAATACAGTTATCTGAGTAGCCTGATTGACCAGGGACAGCATTTGTTGTTTAAAGTCTGAGCCTCTTAATCTACCACTAACTTGTTAAAAGTGCTGTGTATGGAGAACAGGTACTTAGTCACCTTGGTCTGGTTCTTCCTACTGCTCAGGCATTGAGTTCTACAAAGTACAAATCTTCTTTCTGCACCTATCCATGGCCCCACTATCTTTGTCTGTAAGGGGGGCACTGGTGTTAGGGAGCAATTCAGAAGACTTGGCAATAGAGAGTGATACATCAGGGGGTTCTTATACAGGAGTTTAAGTTCATTAGGAACTGTGATACCGCAGAAGGGTCCCCCACAGGGTTCTTATACAGGAGTTTAAGTTCATCAGGAACTGTGATACCGCAGAAGGGTCCCCCACAGGGTTCTTATACAGGAGTTTAAGTTCATTAGGAACGTTGTAAAACCTTTCTAGTCTTTTAGGAGCAGAAGGTTGCAAATCAAGAGGAGTACAGACAGACTGGAAAGCATCCAAAAAGGCCTCCAGAACTAGAGGGACAGGAGAAGTGGCAGAAGTGCCCATTCCAAAAGGTTGTAATACCTTTGCTGGACCTCTGAAATTTGCCTCAACTCTTACGTGAAATGTTTCATCATATTCATAACTGCTTCCTCAAAAGAAGCTTCTTCCACTGGGGAGTCAGAAGAAATGGAGTCTTCATCATCTGAAAGAAAGTACAGCTTTGTACCTACCATAAATGTAGATGTTCGAGTGCTAATACAGCTGCAGTAATCACAGATGGGTTCTCTGCCGTCAGGCGGTCCCTCGGTCGGCCGAATTCCAAAGTCTTGGTCCGGCATCGGTTGGTGTCGCTCTTTCTCCTGACGTCAATGAGGCCAGAGTATATAAGACACAGCCGACGCCATGTTCTTCAGTCTTTCTTGCCCCAGATGTCAGGTGCCCCCAGAAGGAAGGCAATACATAAATATATATATATATATATATATATATATATATATATATATATATATATATATATATATATATATATACAAGCAATGCAATATAATCCAAAATCAGTAGTTGCAAGCAAATAAACCATAGAAGGATAACCCAGTCAGTTTGTATGAAGAGGGGGTTAGGCCTATGCCTTTACCAAGTGGAAAAGTGGGAGGGTAATGTACTGCAGCTGTATTAGCAAACATCTACATTTATGGTCGGTACAAAACTGTACTATGTTCATCGTGCATACAGCTGCAGTAATCACAGATGGGTAGAGTCCCAAAGCTACACACAGGGTGGTAGGTACTAGGTGGAACTGGGATGAGCCAGAATGCCCTGCAACACAGCAGTGGCAAAGCCTGCTCTAGTTTTGGAATATAAAGGCAGGTGGTAGTGTTTTGTGAAGGTATGGACAGAACTCCAAGTGGCTGGCTCCAAATTGTCTTTGGTAGGAACTCCTCTGAGGAAGGCTGTAGAGGTAGCTGTGGCCCTGGTGGAGTGGGATCTGATGCCTGTGGGAACAGATTTCCCATGATATGAATAACAGAACCGTATGCAGTGGCCTATCCACTTTGAAATTGTCTGCTTGGTCACTGGCTTCCCTTGAGCCCCTACTGCATAGGACACAAAAAGTTGTTCTGATTTCCTGAAGGACTTTGTTCTGTCCAAATAATAGCTGCCTATGGATGTCTAAAGAGTGTAGCAACCTTTCCCCTTTGTTTTTAGGATTGGGATAAAAGGCAGGTAAGTGTATGGCTTGGTTTAAAGCTACCCTGAATACCACTTTAGGCATAAATGACGGGTTGGTACGTATGGAAACCCTGTCCTGATGGAAGATGAGGAAGGGCTGCACCGCCATGAGGGCCTGTAGTTCCGAAACCCTACGAGCTGAAGTGATGGCCAGAAGAAAGGCTGTTTTCCAGGACAAATATTGCAAATCTGTTGATGCAGCAGGTTCAAAGGGAGGCAATGTTAATTTTTCTAGAATGTAATTAAGATCCCAGGCTGGAATTGGTTGTTTCCTTGGTGGTCTTATATTCTTAGCCCCTCTGAGGAACTGTCGAGTGGGTGAGAAAATAAAGGTGGATCCGTGTTGAATTCTGCAGAAATGGCTGAGGCATGGATTTTTATGGAAGAAAATGAAAGTCCACTGTTCAGTAGCTCAGCTAGATACTGTAATATCTGAGGCAAATTCAGTTTTCTAGGGTCCTGGCCTTTTTTCTCATTCCAAGAGCAGAACCGTTTCCATTTTGCGGTGTAAGCCTTTCTAGTTGATGGCCTTCTGGCTCCCAAAATGACATCCTGCACCTCCTTGGAGAGTAGGGTCTGCTGTGGTGTTAAGGAATTTTCCATGCAGCAAGATTGAGTGTTTTCAGCTGACCGTGTTTGTAGCTGTGCTGAGTCAGCAAAAGAGGCATTAGAGGTAGGGACCAGGGAGGAGTATGTGTTAGACTCCTCAGGAGCGGATACCAGTGTTGCCTTGGCCAATCTGGAGCAATCAGTATCATATTCGGTCTGTCTGCTCTTGCTTTCAAGAGTACCTTGGGCAGAAGAGGCAGAGGTGGGAAAGCGTAAACTGTCCATGCTGTCCAACTGAAGGAAAGGGCGTCCACTCTCCAGGCCTTTGAATGAAAAGTCCTTGAACAAAACTTTTCCAATTGATGATTCCTGTGGGAGGCAAAAAGATCTAAGTCTGGCCTCCCCCACTCTTGTATTATCTCTGTAAACACCTGAGGATGCAACTTCCATTCGTGTGGATCTGTCATATTTCTGCTTAGATTGTCTGCCAGCATGTTTTCCAATCCTGGCAAGTACTGTACTTGAAGTTCGATTTGCCATTCCAGAGCCAAGTCCCAAAGAGTCATGGCTAGTCTGCACAAGGGGTATGAATGTGTTCCGCCTTATTTGTTTATGTACCACATTACTGTGATGTTGTCTGTTCTTATTAGTAATTGTCCTGGATGCAGGAGGTCCTTGAAAGCTGTAATTGCATTTATTACTGCTAGCATTTCTTTTAGATTGATGTGAAGGTGCTTTTCCTTTTGGGACCATTTGCCCTGAATGCACCTGTCTGTCATGTGTGCCCCCCAGGCGTAGTCTGAGGCGTCTGTTGTGATGACTTGGTTTGCTTGAGGCTTGCAGAATGGGAGGCCTGTGTTTGCTTGACATGCTTGGGCCCACCATAGAAATTCCTTTTGCAAACATGGAATTATTGGTATTATTGTTTTCAAACTGTGACTGTGTTGAGACCATAGGTTTTTGAGGTACCATTGAAGTTTTCTCATATGCAGCTTTGCACATGGGATTAAAAGAATGCAAGATGCCATGAAGCCCAGAGCCTGCAGGATTTTCCTTGCAGTAAGCCTGGTACATTTTGCTAGTATTTTGAAGTACTGAGTTAGCTGCCCCTGTTTTTCTGGTGTAAGATAGGCCATCTGGGTGTTTGTGTCCAAGTTGGCACCCAGGAAAGTTATTTTCTGAGATGGTGTTAGCCTGGACTTCTCCTTGTTGATTGTATACCCCAGAGAAAGCAGTAATCGTGTTACATAAGCCAGATGTTCCAGAAGTATGTGCTTGCTGTCCGCTTGGATCAGGCAGTCGTCCAAATAAGGGTAAATTTGTATCCCTTGAAGTCTGCAGTAGGCAATCACTGATGCCAGGCACTTTGTGAGTACTCTGGGCGCAGTAGATAAGCCAAAGGGCAAAGCAGAGAATTGATAGTGGATTGAACCTGCAAGAAATCTGAGGTATCTTCTGCAACTTTGTCTGATTGGGACATGCAGGTATGCCTCCTTGAGGTCCAATGTTACCAGCCAAAACCCCTTGCCCAGCATGGGAAGAAGCTACTGTAATGTGAGCATCTTGAATTTTGGTACGAGTAAAAATGTGTTTAGGATGGATAAGTCCAAAATGGGTCTCCAGTCGGTTCCTTTCCTTGGTACCAGAAAAAGTCTTGAATAAAAACCTTGACCTTGTTCGTGAGTAGGTACCTCTTGCATAGCTCTCATGCTTATAAGCTTTGAAATTTGTAGTTGTGCCTCTGCCCTTTGATTGTGTGGCAGGTTTGGCATGCCTCTCCTTTTTGGAAGAGTGAGGAATTGAAATTTGTAGCCTCTATTTATAACGTCCAGGATCCATTTGTCTGTTGTGACAATATGCCAATTTCTTGCAAATAATGCTAGCTTTCCTCCCAAAGGTGCTGCCAGCTGAGACCTGCTTGGCATGGAAATGAGGGAGTCATTGAGTTTGTTTCCTGTATTGTTGTGCGCTGTCTTCGCCACCTCTTGGTGCTGGAGTTTGCCATTGTCGGCCTCTATATGATCCTTGTGATTGCCCTCTGCCCCTTGTGTGTCTGTATCTACCTCTTTGGGGCTTGTCAGTAGCTGGAAAGGACCAGTTTTTTTGAAGGCCAATTTCTGCTAAAACGTAGTGGTTGGACCTGTAAAAAAGCTTTGACAGTTTGCATAGATTTGGATTTTTCTTCCATTTTCCGTAATATCTCCTCAGCATTAGTACCAAACAGCACATCCTTTTGTAAAGGAGCATCTAGAAGTTTAGCTTTCACATGATCAGGCAAGCTTTGTTCCCTAAGCCAGGCATATCTACGAATGACTGATCCTGTAGCAGCCGCTCTTGAGGGAGGCCTAGGGCATCATAGCCACATTGTAAGGTGTGTTTACCCACTTGCTCTGCACTATGCATCATATCCTGTAACTCCTTCAAATCTGTTTGTTCAGGTTGAGACATTTTATTCCTTAATTGTGATAACAGGAACTGTTGATATTTAAGCATATGAAACTGAGAATTTAAGGCCCTCATGGCAAGGGTGGCAGAGGTATATAGAAGTGGATTCTTGGCAGTAGAGGCCTTCAATCCCTTGGGGCCTTGAGAAATGGTTTCAGGGTCAGCATTATGGCTTTTGTAGAGAAATTGGTGAGAGTTAGGAACTCTGTAGTACCTATCAGGTTTGACTGGTGCAGGAGGCAGGAGGCAGCAAGCCTCCGAATAAACATCATCAAGTATGTCCAAAACAGGGGGTATCACCAGAGGCCTGTGTTGAGGTAACAAAAGAAATTCCCTAAGTCTTTTCTTGGAATCAGAAAAGTCTTGACCTTCCCAATGGAAGTGTTCCCTTAAAGTGTGCAAGGTTTCCCCAAAGGAAAAATCCTCAGGAGGAGATACAGAAGGAATGGACTGCTCTGCATCCAAATCCTCAAAAGGGGAGTAAGAGTGTTCCTCTACATCAGAATGTTCTGATAGAATGGATCCCTGATCTTGTCTAAGAGTAATTAAATCCTCAGCCATTTTAAGCATCTGTTTTTTAGGCATGGGGCCTGGAGATGGCCTCTGCACAACAGGCCTTGCCCTGTGCAGCAAAGGATGCCTGGCTGCTTTGGATTTAGTAAAGGCCTTAATAGAAAAGAAGATGAGGGTCTAAAGACACCATGGGTGGAAGTGGACCTGTCCACATTAGTAGGCTCAACATTAGCAAAGGCTTCAGTGGTTGTAGTCTGGGAAAGGGCCGAGGTACCAGCGAGAACCGACCACGGTAGCCTGTTTTGCGTGGTGTCGGCGGGACCGCGGGCCTCTCGATCGGCGTCCTTCCCTTTTTTTTTTTTTTTTGGACAAAAGTATCCGTAGTATCCATATAATTTTTAATCAAAAAGGCTTTAAAAAAATAGTGGGAAACTCCAGGTCTGGGCCTAAACAAGGTGCAGGCGGAATGGAAATCCAAATACAATTATTAACTTTTCTGACAACCAAGACTTTGGAATTAGAGAACCCATCTGTGATTCCTGCAGCTGTATGCACGATGAACATCCTGGCCAGGGGAGTGAATCTGAGAGATTCAGTCCAAAGAATGGTCAGAGTCGGAGGCTTCTTTATCTTCAGAGGAAGGTAAATCAAGTTATTTTCAGAGGGTTAGGAGCAGGAAGGGAAGCAGAAAGGAAATGAAAGAGGTTTTGAGGGCCATTATGGCCTTCAGCTGGCCTTGATAGAAATCAATCCATTTTTTCACTCTAGGAGGAGGAGATGAGGGGACATGCTTTGTCTTCAGATGCTCTTTCTTTGGTATGAGGTCTGCTTGAACCAAGCAGGGTGATTTAGAGGCCTGACATATCTCAGCTAATTTTCCAGAAATCAATTCTTGGACTAAAATCTGTGGGGAGCCTTCTGGTCCCTCTGAAGTGAAGATTTGTGGCTCCCCCTTCTCTACAGAAGTAGTCTGTTCAGCCATATGACCCTGCAATGCCATACATGACTCGGGTGGGGTTGCTGTAAAGGGCATCAGAGGTGGAGTCGGACATACCACGGGTTCTGTTACCTCAGTGAGTGCATCAGTATCTGAGTGGATAAACCTAGTATCTGGCCTAGGGCTCTTAAATGTTTCTGTTGGGCAATGGAGGTGCACCAGTAGAGACGGAAACGTGTCAACTTAGAGTGCACCAAATGCTACAGACATTTAGTATCTAAGAAAGTGTTAAACAAAGATAAGGACCACAAAGTAGACTTGTAGTTGTGTTCCATGCCAGAGACACAGGGTATCAAAGTCTTTGTAGGGAATTTGCCTACCTCACTCACATTTACCCCTCCTAACTGACATCTAATATGGATATGGCAAAACAATGTAATCAAATAAAGGAAGGTTCATCTGTTTCTTTTTAGGAAGCAAATGTACCAATGACTAAGTAAATATCTGTCCAGTGAGTGAGTGACCTGCATTCTGGCTGACAGTGAGACAGACTGAGGATCTACTCTCATCTTCTTCTTTCAGCTTTTTTCGGTTAGGGGTCGCCACAGCGGATCATCTGTCCGCTCATACATCTGCCTATATAATCCTACACTTGCGAGCGCAGGTCATATATTGGACATACAATCCAGGGAGGGTTAAGCATTGGTACCCCAGCTAGACATCAGTGGAGATAACCCATCTGTCTGGAATACTACAACAGTGATCTCAGTCAGGATGTCATATAAACTCTACAAATCACCTATTGACAAAATGTCAGCACTGAACCTTGGATCATGGAGTTCAAAGGCAGACATCTTTCCAATGGTCCACTGTACTCCAACGTGTTTTAGTGACAAAGTCTATTTACTGCATTTGTTAACCATGACATCTGACTGGGCTTTGCAAGACTCCTTTTCAGCGGAGGCCAGTAGAGAAAATCTCCATGATGCCTAATGTCTAAACTTAAAATGATCTATCACCTCCGATTATAAATCCAAACTTCAATACAAACAGCAGGAGTATGAAATCATTGTTTACAGCTCAATAGCCTAAAAATCTACTGCTAAATCAATTCTTTAGAGTAAGAGTAGCTGTGCTAAAATGGATATGGGGAATGTCTTCCATAACGAATGTATTTCACAGTTCATGCTAGCAAGGTTAAATAGTCAAACTACTGCAGCTGCTCTACATTCCTGTCTGTACAGAAAATAAAGAGAGAACAGTAATCATATAAACAGATTCATAATGCCAATATGCAAGTACACAAGAGATTTATGTAAGATGCAAAGCATGCAAGGTGTGATGACAAAGGAAGTTATTTCCTAGTACTAAAAGAAAAAGGAAAAACACAGACATTTTTGACAGCCTTTTACTGCTCGAATATTTTCAAAAATTATTCATCTAGCGCTTACTTCTCATATTCAGATATTTATTCCAGGGAGTTGTTCATTAATCTGAAATCCTAGCATTTCATTTTTTCAAACTGTATTAATATCCAACAAATTTTTGAAGGAAAATTAAGTTTATACTATACCACCATGTCCAAAGGTGACCCCAACAGTGGTAAAACTCTTTGCTGGACTGAAATTTGAAACTGCATTTCTGGCTTCAATGGAGAATGTGTAGTTTGTGTACGGCTCAAGTCCCTCCACTTGTACAACAGTGTCTGTCAGACCATTAGTACTTGGAGTGAATATCACACTAGCTAGACATGGTTCACAGGTTTCAGACTCCAGGGGGCACTGCTGGCATTCTATGGAGTAGGTGACATCTTTACGTCCTCCAGACTCACTGGGTGGTAACCAACGCAGAACAATCTTTGAACCAGAGACAGCATAAGTAGCATTTAATGGATTAGAAGGAGGTTCTGAAAATAGAATTAAGGAAAAAATAGCAGAGCTGTTTAACAAGAGATGATTCTGTCATACTGTCATATACATTTTACACATACTTACATAATATATTTACACACATGTAAACACATATCCATCAATAAACATATATATATATATATATATATATATATATGTATATATATGTATACACACACACAGACACACATACAAAAGGCAAAAATGTATATGTGCATATACATCTTTGAATACACTGCCATTTTGCTTATTGCCAACATTTCAATTCAATAAGCAAAAATCTCCTCATTAACAGCAGAATAAGACCAGAGCAAACACTGTTCTGTGGAATACAATATGGGCCCTGACTATGTCCAGAAAAATCAACCTCGAATAACAGCTCAAGTGCTGGAGAAGCCTGGATGCGAAGACAGAGAGTGAGTGGCTGACACAAGCTCACCCATCCTGAGGGATGAGAATAGTGGTCTGGTTGACTGCCCACCACAATGCCAATGTAGACCCACAGGTGCCAAAGATATAACCATTCATCTGCAACACAAGCTTTGCACTAGCAAGCTAATAATGGCAGCACTCATTTAGCATGTCAGTGGGAACATACACACATAAGGAGAAACATTGTGACCCCTCAAGGGGAAACAAGTGCAAATGTCAGCCACCAAGACTGGGTTTAGGGCTTAAAAACAGAAATACTGTCGTAACTCACATCTGTAGAAGCAGGTGACATTACAAAATATTTCATGGCTGCCTGGATGGATTGCACCATCAGGTTAGTTCCCACTTCTGTGCCGAGGACTCCTCAGTGACAGGGGAACATAGACTGAAGACCCATAGGGAAGGGACTCTACCGGTCAACAGTCAGGAGGGGGGATATTAAGAATAACATGGCGTTCCAGTAATAAAACATACATAGGTTCATTAACTAAGTACTAGGCAATCTCCCCCCTGTGGGACATTCTAAGCTATTTGGTGCTCAAATTAACCTATCCCATTTGTTAGACTGGCCTTACCCATCCTGTGGTTGATAATTATACATTACCCCTAATGAGAATAACTGAGATCATACCATAGATCATTTCAAGGGACCCATGCATGAGGCACAACATTTAGGAGCTGCCTCTGTCCATTAGTAGTATAGGGGTCAGTCCTAGGGTACATTTTCTGTTTCCCATCCATTGATCCAGGTTGTGTGTGAATATTGACAGCTATGAGCTTTATCATTGATGGGGAGTCTGTTCCAGAGAAGCAGTATGCTCTGCAAGATGTACCCATTTTTCCTAATTGATCCGTTGATGTTGAAGAAGAGAATTACATCCCAAGACTGAGTATTTCTGATGCCATTTGACATGCTGATGTGCAGTAAATCCATCAGAATTGGGTTGGAGGATGCCTTGTATGCCAATCACAGGTTACTCTGTATCTTAGAGACTTGCTAAGAGATGTAGTCACAGGGCTTTGAGTTAGTCCCTGTATGCCATATTGTTTAGGCCTTGTATTCTTTTAGCAAGGTATCTCTGTGGGCATTCCAGTTGTTGCATGTGTATGGACAGACATGACACTGTAAGCTCTATCACTGTCTTCCCTCCCTATCTTCTCACATGTCACCTATGCAAATCATAAGATGCTTGGACACTCCACACCACTCAGTTGTTGCCTTATGAATAATTGCAGGTGGGAATCCCTTGCAAACAACTAAACGATGGATGATATGGAATGACATCCTAATGATTAGTCTATAGTACAGCATCCAACTGTCAGGCAGGCCCAAATAAAAGTTATGTACTTATTATACTAGCAGTTAGATTTATTAGATATCTTTTTTGTTTAACAGATGAGTAAACTGGACCAATGGGGCCATTTTAAGTCATGACCTGGACATAGCAATGAAAACAGGAAATATGGCAGCATGTGCACAGCAAAAGGAAAACCCAGTATGGCTATACAAGACATACAATACAATAGTGTTTTGTTAACGGCACACATCTTCCACAGCTTGTCGACAAGCCTCGTCAGCTGGCAGAACTTGAAGTTTACCTTAACAAATCTTCTGAATTATTTGGGTCATCACTGACTTTTCTAATGACATAAAACTATCAATCTGACTTTCACAGAGACTGTCAAAAATATGCAAACTCTCTTGGATACATTTAATCTCAATGCAAGTGCACTAAAAGCAAGTCTGCTTGATTAAAATATCTGTACAATCAAAACAGAAGTTCATATTTTATTTTACCTATTAAAGTACCATGCAATTACACAAGATACCACAGGATACAGTAAACGTACACTGTGATATAGCACAGGTGTACCCAAATAAATGAAACACAGATAACACAAAAACGGTAATGATTGCTGTAATTTAGTAGCAGTGGGTCCACAAAATATACAAGGGAAGCCAAAAGTGAGAGAAATGCTAAATTAAGCTTCTTTATCAATTTCTAGAAGCCACATTTAATCATTCATTTGCTCATTTTCAGTACCTCATCTTATTTAATGTCAAGTAACAGCCAAAACCCATTCCAGCAGTCAGAGTATGGTATGGAATCAATCCAAGGTAGACCACACACACACACAAACTGTTCTCAGACCTATGAGCAATCTGGAATACGTGCAACTTTTCTTTGGGATGCGGGAAGAAATGGAGAAATAAGGAGAATGTGCATGTTACACAGAAGTCATCCCTTTTGGAAAATGAACTGGAGAACCAAGCACTTTTGAGGCAGCAGTGCAATGATAACCAGTGCATAATGTGTTACACTCTCTTCTCTCTCACTGCTCTATCTAGTTACTTAATCCTTTGGTTGCCACTGAAAATACTTGCCGACAGGCGGATGCGAGCGCACACACGTCTCAGAAGTCCCTTATACAGTATAAAATGCACTATGTGATTTGCAGACACAGCGCAAGCTACACTTGTCTTGAGTTTACACTCACTTAAAGCAAGCAATAACGGGCTGTCAATGTTTTCCATGCAAAAAGAATAGTTGTGTACAACTACTTTCACCATAGAAATTGATGTCAGAATAGAAGCATTGCTACTTCACTCTGGACTTGATTACAGATTGGCATCTGCTCTTCTGGCCTGACTTGCAGTGCTTTTGGATGCTTCTAAAGCACAGCTCAACTCAGCTCCACCTTCTGCCTGCAACATTGGTCTGGTGATTGGTTAAAAGGGTCAGCAACCTGCATGAGTTTCAATTCTCTCCTAGTTCAAGTTATCACCAAGTGTATCTGGGATAGTGTAGCTAATACATATGGGATACTCTACTTAGTTGCCATTTGGTCATAAATAAATGACCTCTTTCTTACGAAAGCTAAGAAAAGGGAGATTTCAAACACCCTGTAAGCCCTTAAAGCAGTCTCAGTGGGATGAGTCAAGCTATTTCTTTAAAGGAAAAGGCAGCAAGGAGACAAAGGAGTTATAAAGAAAAGGTGAAACTCCTGTATTAGTCAGCCTAAATGATACAAAGATGTGACCATCATTTTCTCTTCCATCTTTCATCCTAGGTTTTGAAGATTTTTTTGAGGGGGGTATCATTGCTATTCTACTATTCATTATAAACAGGAAGAGTATAAAATCAACTACCATTGGAGGGATGTAGTATGTTCACAGCACACACTAAAACAGCAGTAGCAAAGCCCGTCTTACTCCTGGGATCAATGTCTCATCATTAGTGCTTTAAAAAAATTATAGTCAGTGGTACAATGGGCTGCTTCACAACAACATTCTTAAAGATTACTGTAGCTCTGGTAGAGTGTAGCCTTGCATGTTCTCCCAGCGTTTTCCATGGCTCTCATTAAAAAGTGCATTTATGTAGCCATTTAAAGGGTATTTGTTCTGAAACTAGTCTGCCTTGTTTGCCTGATATAATGGTGACAAAGAACTTGCCAGACTCTCAGAAGTCCTTTGTACTTTCTGTATAATATCCAAGTTGTCTGTGTAAGCCACTATATGCATCATTCGCTCTTTTTTGTTTTGAGGTAGGATACGAGATACTGGCTACTGAATGGTTTGATTCAAAACCAGCTCCGACACTAATTTAGACATAAAAGCAAGATTCATTTTAATACATTGTCCTTACCAAAGACAGTGTAAGGTACTTTATACTTTTAAGCCTGCATTTCAGAGATCTTCCTAACAAATACAATAGTCGCAAGAAAGAATGCTTTCTATGGGAGAGAAAAAAAACAGAGCAACTCTAAAACAATATGCTTGGAAAGAAAGAGCGAAAATAAACTTTTCCGCCATAAAGCTGAAGTCTCATGGAAGAAGAATAGCGTTTTTTGGAGGGCAGGGGGGCTTGAAATGCCAAGACACCCTCCTAACATCATTTAACAGCGAAGTGTGTAGACAAAGCAGGATAAATGGGGAGCTGAAAGATGCACCTTTCCATATTCATAACATGTTGAGGAACAGATCAGTTGAATAAATACTGGTGGAGGACTGTATGTTCTACAACTGTGGTAGACAGGACACCTGATAGTTGCACCAAATAGAACATCTTTTCCATTTACCTACATAACATTTTGTGGTGTGTGGATTCCTCATGACTTGGAGAAAGTGCAGCACTTCTTCAGAGAACTGGTCTTGAAGACTTGAGACCATCTATGCCACCATTATGAGAAGTCTTAGGTTTGGTTATAGTAGTGACTGTGTGTGTTTTGTTAGGAGAATAAAGACTTTGGTAATGGAAGTTAGCCCTCTTTGCTCATCTGAGCTAGCTGAAAAAAGAAGCAGCCTTGCCTTTTCGTTTCTTAATTTGTACAGCACTTTTGGGGGTTGGATGGAAATGCATTAAGGAGGGAAGAAGGGAGCACAAGTCCCTTGCTTGTGATCTCCCAAAGAACTTCTTTAGCTGATAATTCTGTGATGCAAGCACATATTCCTCAATGGAATTTCCCACCACTGCTTCAGACCCAGAGCAATTTGCATTCTTAACCTGCATTCATAAAGTCTTAAGGAGTATTTCCTAAGCATGCCACAGGAAGATTTGGTCTGATGCAATGGAATGGACTAGGAGATGCAACCCCTGATAGAAATCCAGATGGCTGCACATTGAATAACAGCTTAATTATAGCTCTCCCAGTTTGAAAACAGAAACTCAGCAGAGAATGCCAGTGGATTTGACTTTCTGGGTAAATTTAAGTAACTAGCTAGTAAGTGTACTGCGTGGATGCTAGGAAAAAGAAATACAGAGGACCTGAAGGAAAATCAGCTATAAATGGGGAGGAAAATACACCGACTTACAGTAACCAAGAGGAAAGTATAAGACAACTGCACAAAGACCCGATTAAAATAAATGAAACACTGATGGAGTATATCAACTCAAACAAAAGGCTAGAAAAAAAGGAAGAAGCTTTAAACAGATATTCAGATGAGGGAATAAAACTACAAAAATCAGAGGTCAAAATGAAGAAAAGGCTGGCTGAATATCAGACTGCTCAAGAAGAGATGTTTAAAAAAATTGCAGAATTAGAGGCAGAGCATGTAGGGAAAACCTGAGATTTCAGCTGTACCAGAGAATACTGGAAGGAACAGAATGTATTAATTTTATGAAAGCACAAATAAGCAACTGGACTGGTATTCCATAACAGATGTGAATTGAAAGGGCACATTGTGTGTATGCTCCAAACCTGGCTATAAGAAAGTAACCTAGACCTTTAATAGTAAAGATGCAACCCTACAGGCAGGGGGAGCTGAATCTGATAAAACTTTGGCAGAAGAACAAAGAACTAGAAGTGGAAAGATGGCAAAGTGTTTGTGGAGAATGATTAGTCACTATACACCAGGCAAATAAGTAGTAAATTTATTCCACTATTCAGGGAATGTCCAGAAGCAGGTGTGAAATTCAAAACTGCTGTACCCAGCTATCGTCAAAATATTCTTTATTGGAGGGAAAAAAATAATTTTTTGATGAAGTAAATGCCAAGAAGAAAATACAAAAGTTTGTCCAAGAAAAGGTGAGCTGTGAAACAGGACAGTCTGCTTCTTGGTCTTCTGCTAATAAAGACCACAGAGAGACTGTGCCAGTGAAATCTTTCCCAATGTTTCAAAGGAAAATGCTGGAGAGAAGGAAGGGAGCATAAGAGTCGACTAGAAGAAATGACAATACACTGGAAATGAAGCAGAGACAGGATTTGAGATATGGAGATGAAGAGGAATAAAACCAGTAACTTGGAAATTGACAAATGTGGGATTCCAAAGCAATAGTTACATTTGTGAAATATGAAAGAACAAGACAATCTGGAAACATTGGACTATTTTGGACTCTGTTGGACTGGTGGGGGGACTCAAAAGCATATGCCCTACTTCCTGTCATTAATGTTCTGAAAAATACTTGGGGAAGGGAAAAAGGAGGGAGAATGTTAACTAAGTAAAACATTTTTTTCTTAATAGTACTATCTTTAAAGTGCATGATTTTCTTTGCATGATATAAAGTGAAGTTTTATCAGTCATTTTTGAGTGTAATGTGGATACTATTATGGACAGGTTCTCCCATTTGTTTTTCTTTTTCCCCTTCTATTCTCTTTCTCCTTGTTCAGTTTTGAGAGGTGTGGGCATTACAATGTAAAAAAAAAAAAAAAAAAGGAAAAGATGAAAAATCTGGTTAAATTAGCATGACAAAAGAAAACCTGATGTCCTTTTTCTCATTCTTGCATGGGGAAATGACTGGATTGAGGCCCTTAGCTTGATCTAGTGGCAAGTTTTATGAGAAAGTAAGTAAATGAAAAAGAATATTGAATATTATAAGGCTTTTTCTGCAAATAAATGTATGCTTAGTAGAAATTGTGTATCTAGTCCTCATGTCTCCATGGAGGCAATCTGATAGAGAAACTGGCTAAGAGATAATGTTCTATCAAAGCATTTAAGTCTTTTCTGAGCTGGGAGCACTATAAAGACATGACAAAACCAAAGAGCACTAAGTAGAAGCACAGGCTGCACCACGAATCTTAACATCAACAACCTTTCTTTTAGGTCAACTCAAGATTGTGTGTGTCAGGTTGGGACACTGGTTCCTGTTAGGAAGGTAAAACTTCAACATTTGAAGATGTACATAGTTTTGTGTGTTAGCATTAAGTTGATAGTCTTAGGGGGGGTACTGGGTGGGTTATTTTGAGGGCAAAAGAAACACTGAAGCCAAACATGACTCAGGAACAGAATACGTCCAAAAACTAAGACCAAACACACTAGAGTAAAGTCCACAATGTTTATTGATCCACAAAAACAAGATGATTAAGTGCTTTCATATATGTACTTCATCAGAATCACAAACGCATATAGCACCCAGCACTTTTAAATCCCCACTATTAAGTCATTATTCAATAAAATTAATGGAGGCATTATTCAATCCATAACATAAAAGGAACAGAACCATAAAAAGTGTACGTAACCTAACTTTACCCTTACATTCTCTCAAAGCATTTGATAAAAATAATTAATATTCAACACACTTAGCAAATACAAAATTCCTAAAAATATCAGAAATAAATACATATGGGTACATATATTAATACACAGGTATAAGTTCATAGGTTGGCACTAGGCTATCGGCCCTAGGGCCTATATAAGCCTAGCCATAACAATTCCCTGGCTATTTCTTCCCACACTATTTACTTCCCTGGACCCCTGTCTAGCAGGGTGACTAACATGATCCCTGGGGTGAATTTCCTTTCTCCCATCCAATTGTCAAGTTTCCCTTTGAAGAGAGCCAAAGAGGCACACTGCTTGATATGTATGGGCAGTATATTCCAGAGTCTAGGGAGTCTCTGGGTCAGGAATCTATCCCTTCAGCATGTTTTGTTTATTGTGATGACAAGGTTTAGATCCCTGGATCATGTGGCTCTGAGGGATTGGGATTTCTTTAAGTGTAGCATGTCCAACAGCTCTGGATTTGACATGGCCTTGTATGTTAAGTAGAGATCATCTCAGAGTAGACGATATGTGACAGAGTATAACTGGGGTTTTTTAAGGTGGTCAGCGTAGGGCATCTGCTTTAGGCCAGTGATTCTTTTAGTGAGGTATTTCTGTGGCCTTTCCAGTTGTTTCAGATGTTTTGAGAAGTACATACCAAACGGGTCATTGTACTCTATAATGGGTCTAATGAGGGATGAGTACAGTGGGACAATGGCCTCCTTTTTCCTGGATGAAAAGCCCTTAGTGATGAGGTGTGCCTCATAGGATTTCCTGACTGTTGTGGTGATGTGGTTATCGAAGGCGAGACTATTGTCCATCTGTGTCCCTAAGTCTCTTCTCACACTTTTGGTGTTTAGTGTTGTTAGAAAAATATGTATTAATGTATATGTTTAGTGCTTACTAGAAGCTAAAAGGGTTAACACATTTCATTCTATTTTATGTACAGCTTAGTTTTGTATGAAACTACAAGATGCTTTTCTGAAACTGCAAGATGCTCTCTGATCTAATTGTACACATCATCATTCAAAACAGGAGGTATAGCTAAGGGCCTATGTTGAGGCAGATGTAAAAAGGTCCTTAATCTTTTTCTAGAATCAGAGAATTCCTGACCTGGCCATTGAAAATGCTCGCTCATGGAGTGTAGAGTCTCACCAAAGGAAAACTCTTCAGGAGGGGAGGCCGAAGGGATAGATTCTTCAGCATCAGAATCCTCATAGGGCGAATAAGCCTCCTCCTGGTGGTCTGACAACTCAGAGCCATCCGTGGAGTCATCTGAAGATTGTGGGTCAGAGGGGTCAGTCCTGGGCCTTTTGTCTGGTGGAGGTTGAGAGGCCCTATCTGGGTGAGGTTGTGAACCCCTAATTAAAGAAATAAGGTCCTCTGCAAGGCTGAGGATCTGAGAACTAGAGGAAGGCCTCTGGGAGGTAGTCTTGGGAGGCAAAGCTTTAGAAAGTTTAGCAGCTTTAGCCCTAGAAAAGGCCTTAATGGACATGGAAGCAGGGGGCCTAACTGCCCCACGTGCAGGAGTAGAAATGTCCAAAGGTATGGTGTCGGACATTTCCTGGACACTGGTTTCGGTAGGTAGCTTGGTAGCCGACTCAGCCGGGGCCTCCCGGGCCGCGGTGGTTGGTTGAATGGTTTCTGAAGAAGGAATCTCCGAGGACTCGGTTTCGGCCGAAACCGAGACACTCGCGGTAGGCTTTACTGTGGTTTCAGCAGAAACCGCGGGCCGCGAGTGTCGGTCCTTATCCTTCCGTTTTTTCACCAAATGCAAAGTCGGAGTCTCCGATGGCATTTTATATGCAAAATTGGCCCCCAAAAATTCCTCTGCAAACTCCGACCGTCTAAGAGTTCGTCGGTTGAAGGAAGCACAGGCTGAACAGGCCGATACGTCGTGGTCTGGGCCTAAGCAAGGAAGGCAGTAGGAATGGAAATCCTTATGAGGTATTTGTTTCCCACAAGTTAAACAATTATTTACTTTGTCTGACATCGGCTGAGGCAAGAAGGAGTCCCCAACGGGGTACTTAGCTTTTTCGAAGTCTTCGGTAGCTGAATTCACTGGATCTGACCGACCGGCACTTGCGAACAGCTTCTGCTTCGGGCACCGCACGGCAAGAAGGACTGAGGAAAATGGCGTCGGCTGATGCTTTTATACCCCAGGCGCTCTGCCGTTGGGGAAAGTGCGACATCAGCCGAGGCCAGACCCAGACATTGGAATCCGGCCGACCGAAGGGCTGCCTGAGGCAGGACAACCCATATGTTATGACTGCAGATGCATCCTTGAAGGACATCTGCAAGATGCTCTCTGACCTAATATTTGCTAGCACAGCAAAATTCATGTTTATGCCTTTTGGAAATTTACTAAGAAGCAGGTGATTATCTGCTAGGTCAGGAAAAGAATAGAACAATACTGTTTTCTATAATGTTATTGAACTTGAACAATCAGCTCTGTTCGTGTTATGAGAACATGCACAGCTGCAGAAAAGATAGATACAGTTGAACAAAGACTGCTTGAAGAAATTAACTATAATCTGTGCTTGCTTTGTGCTCAAATTAGCCATAGTACCTTGAATGGTAACATCATATAGTGAGAAGTTGTATCTAACCGTGGTCTCAAGGCCACGCTGTTTTTCTTAGGATGTTTTTTTTTTTTTTTTTTTATAAACTTGATATGCCAGCAGAAAATCACGGACAAACAGCTGCCATGAAATAATATTGTAAGAACTTGTGATTTATTATGTCAGCTTAGTAGGCAATGTCTTGTAAGAAATGTATAAGAATGGCTTCACTTCCTGATTCTAGTTAGACAAACTCTGTAGTAGCACGTTTTTGTCTCCTTGCTGCAAGATTAAAGTGCCTTAACCTGAACCTGCCATGTGTTGATCTTTTTGAAGTTGTTTTTCCGTTGACAGATACTCTCACTTCGCCTCAGGTCAGATGGGCCAGGTGGCATGAAACCGTACGGGGAAGAGACCATATCGGTTCTTCTGCTTTGAAACACCTCCGACTGAATTGTCATTCAAAAGAGGCCAGCCACTGTTCTGATCTGCGATTGGAGGATGAGTTGACGTTTTTTCCTCGAACCAGACAATCAATCACGGAGGCTCAGGTAAGGTGAGATTTAGCTTTTTTCTGTTTTAGATCAGGGACTTGATTTGTATCATGTCAGGAGATTTGTCTTGTACAAGTCAGGGACAGGAAGATTGCAGTCTTGTCACAGATCAGGGAAACAGAATAGGTAGGCAGTTATTCTAGATAAACTGTGAAAAAGAGAAATTGTGGTACCATGTAAAAATAAGAAGGGTTAGGTAACATTTTAACAGTCAGAATAATATGGGAAATAAGTGCACAAAAAGTTCCCAAGATCCACCGTTAACTGAAGATGCAAAATATATGCAATTACAGCGTGCCAACAATGTTAGGTACTATACAAAATGGGTTAATAAATATGAATTTGATGGCAAATTAGAAAAATCCTCACTTATTAAACTTGTCAAACAGCTTAAAACCGACGCAAAAGGTCAGGTAAAAAAGCAACGTCAATTAGGCATTCCTCAGGCACACAGGTAGATTGAGGAAGCAAACCGTAGGGAACAAAAAAGTAATAATTCAAAAGTTATGTTTCTAGATAGAGAGGACAATAATTTGGTAATAGCATCAGCCCCTCCACCCCCTCTGCTTCCCTTACCAGAATATGAAGCGAGTGGACAAGCTGGTCCACCTCCGCTATACCCGGCTGTCTCTGCAAAGCCAAGACCGTTTGTCAGAGATCCCATCGAGACTAGGTCTCGAACACGTAACTTAAGAGGGGATAATTAGTTATATCAAATGAACAAATATTCACGAGCTATGAGTGAAGAAGAGATATGTCCACTCATAGAAGTACCAAATCCTGAGGCGGGACAGGAGGGGCAGGACCCAACTCTCCTAGTATATAGACCATGGACACTGGAAGACATCCGGAAAGCTACAGAGGGAATTCCCCATCCAAAAGTTAATTTCAGAAAATTCTTAGAAGACTTACAGGGCATGAGGTTAAGTTATCATTTAAATGGAGAAGTAGAAAAAGTAGTTAGACAAATCGTAGGTCCAGACTGGCACATGATCAGTGGCAACTGGAATCCCCGTGACACAGAACACAAGCCACTCCCACATAGCAACACAGAACTGGATAATAGAGTAAAAGGTCTTACAGACCGAATCTCTGAGAAATGGAAGCCTAGGGCAGACTGGACTTGCATTAATCAATGCATCCAGCAAGAAGGTGAAACTGTTGACAGATATTATGCTAGATTATTAGAGTGTTTTAATAACCGTTGTGGAATGCAAGAAGAACAAACACATGATTCCCCGTATGAGCAGCAGCTAAAGAATGCATTTTTAAAATGCAGTATTTTGCCTATAAGCAGCTTTATTGCAAAGCACATGGTAGACCATCGTACAAGTAGACTACAGTCACTACTTGAATATGCTAGACATGCCGAAAAACATTTTAACAGTAAAATGAAAAAGAAAGCCCAAGTATTTTCTGTAGAAGATGGAGCAGAAGTTTATGTAGTACAGTCCGGGAAAAAGGGCAAGAAAAATGCCCAGGGGAAACCATCTGATAAGCGATCAGAAGAGTTTGAAGAGAGAAAGAAAAGGGGTGAATGTTTTAAGTGCGGAAAAAAGGGACATTTAGCAAGGGATTGCAAGCAAAACAAGAAGGTAGTCATGGAAGATAAGGAGATTTAGGACTGACTATATGATAGTCAAGAATCACTAGAAGGGAATAACCATGAAAAGACAAATGAAAATGTGATAGAGGGAGTAGAGAATGTGACAGAAGAAATAGAGGAAGTGCAAGAAATCACAGATAGTGAAGAAAGTGAAATTTTAATCTTAGCATTATTGAGCCTAGAGCTCTACTTAGTAGATACAAAACCAGAAGTTATGCTTCTGGTAGAAGGGAGGGAAGTTAAATTTCTGTGTGACTCAGGGGCATCGCGGACCCTGATACATCCTTCCAAACTACCAGAAAATTCAGAATCACTCGATTACATATTAGTGAAAGCAGCTAATGGACAGCTGTATCGGGAGCCACTCTCCCATAACATAGCAATAACTGACCCTGTTTCAGGGATGACCCAGAAAAGCAAAATTGTTGTTTCTGCAAAATGCCTGGTAAATCTTTTGGGCAGAGATCTTATGCAGATATTTGGCATAGCAGTAGTTCCAACTATGCAGGGTATGGAAGCACAGCGACAAATGGATACTTTTTGTAGTGCGGGAGGGTGAAACATTTTATTGGTACAGCCAGGACTTGGTCACGACTGGTCCAGGGGCAGTAACCAAAGAGCTGATGAACGTAGCCATCAGTAAGTCCCCCTCCCTTGACACTGAAACAGCATTTGTTGCACTGTACTCTGTATTGGGATCGACGGTGACCGAGCTCTTGAGATGGGTTTCAAGGAGCGCCAATGTCGGTTTACTTCGTTTTGTAAGAGAGTAGTCTCGATGTTTATTGCAATTGGCAAAAGTTCATCACGTAGATGGCATAGGGCATCTGCTTTAGGCCTGTGATTCTTTTAGTGAGGTATTTCTGCGGCCTTTCCAGTTGTTTCAGATGTTTTGAAAAGTACATACCAAACGGGGCATTGTACTCTATAATGGGTCTAATGAGGGATGAGTACAGTGGGACAATGGCCTCCTTTTTCCTGGATGAAAAGCCCTTAGTGATGAGGTGTGCCTCATAGGATTTCCTGACTGTTGTGGTGATGTGGTTATCGAAGGCGAGACCATTGTCCACCTGTGTCCCTAAGTCTCTTCTCACACTTTCGATGTTTAGTGTTGTTAGAAAAATATGTATTAATGTATATGTTTAGTGCTTACTAGAAGCTAAAAGGGTTAACACATTTCATTCTATTTTATGTACAGCTTAGTTTTGTATGAAACTACAAGATGCTCTCTGACCTAATATTTGCTAGCACAGCAAAATTCATGTTTATGCCTTTTGGAAATTTACTGAGAAGCAGGTGATTATCTGCTAGGTCAGGAAAAGAATAGAACAATACTGTTTTCTATAATGTTATTGAACTTGAACAATCAGCTCTGTTCGTGTTATGAGAACATGCACAGCTGCAGAAAAGATAGATACAGTTGAACAAAGACTGCTTGAAGAAATGAACTATAATCTGTGCTTGCTTTGTGCTCAAATTAGCCATAGTACCTTGAATGGTAACATCATATAGTGAGAAGTTGTATCTAACCGGTGGTCTCCAAGGCCACGTTGTTTTTCTTAGGATGTTTTTTTTTTTTTATAAACTTGATATGCCAGCAGAAAATCACGGACAAACAGCTGCTATGAAATAATATTGTAAGAACTTGTGATTTATTATGTCAGCTTAGTAGGCAATGTCTTGTAAGAAATGTATAAGAATGGCTTCACTTCCTGATTCTAGTTAGACAAACTCTGTATTAGCACGTTTTTGTCTCCTTGCTGCAAGATTAAAGTGCCTTAACCTGAACCTGCCATGTGTTGATCTTTTTGAAGTTGTTTTTCCGTTGACAGATACTCTCACTTCGCCTCAGGTCAGATGGGCCAGGTGGCATGAAACCGTACGGGGAAGAGACCATATTGGTTCTTCTGCTTTGAAAGACCTCCGACTGAATTGTCGTTCAAAAGAGGCCAGCCACTGTTCTGATCTGCGATTGGAGGACGAGTTAACGTTTTTTCCTCGAACCAGACAATCAATCACGGAGGCTCAGGTAAGGTGAGATTTACCTTTTTTCTGTTTTAGATCAGGGACTTGATTTGTATCATCTGTCAGGAGATTTGTCTTGTACAAGTCAGGGACAGGAAGATTGCAGTCTTGTCATAGATCAGGGAAACAGAATAGGTAGGCAGTTATTCTAGATAAACTGTGAAAAAGAGAAATTGTGGTACCACGTAAAAATAAGAAGGGTTACGTAACATTTTAACAGTCAGAATAATATGGGAAATAAGTGCACAAAAAGTTCCCAAGATCCAGCGTTAACTGAAGATGCAAAATATATGCAATTACAGCGTGCCAACAATGTTAGGTACTATACAAAATGGGTTAATAAATATGAATTTGATGGCAAATTAGAAAAATCCTCACTTATTAAACTTGTCAAACAGCTTAAAACTGACGCAAAAGGTCAGGTAAAAAAACAACGTCAATTAGGCATTCCTCAGGCACACAGGTGGATTGAGGAAGCAAACCATAGGGAACAAAAAAGTAATAATTCAAAAGTTATGTTTCTAGATAAAGAGGACAATAATTTGGTAATAGCATCAGCCCCTCCACCCCCTCCACTTCCCTTACCAGAATATGAAGCGAGTGGACAAGCTGGTCCACCTCCACTATACCCGGCTGTCTCTGCGAAGCCAAGACCGTTTGTCAGAGATCCCATTGAGACTAGGTCTCGAACACGTAACTTAAGAGGGGATAATTAGTTATATCAAATGAACAAATATTCACGAGCTATGAGTGAAGAAGAGATATGTCCACTCATAGAAGTACCAAATCCTGAGGCGGGACAGGAAGGGCAGGACCCAACTCTCCTAGTATATAGACCATGGACACTGGAAGACATCCGGAAAGCTACAGAGGGAATTCCCCATCCAAAAGTTAATTTCAGAAAATTCTTAGAAGACTTACAGGGCATGAGGTTAAGTTATCATTTAAATGGAGAAGAAGTAGAAAAAGTAGTTAGACAAATCGTAGGTCCAGACTGGCACATGATCAGTGGCAACTGGAATCCCCGTGACACAGAACACAAGCCACTCCCACATAGCAACACAGAACTGGATAATAGAGTAAAAGGTCTTACAGACCGAATCTCTGAGAAATGGAAGCCTAGGGCAGACTGGACTTGCATTAATCAACGCATCCAGCAAGAAGGTGAAAGATATTATGCTAGATTATTACAGTGTTTTAATAACCATTGTGGAATGCAGGTACCTGAAGAACAAACACATGATTCCCCGTATGAGCAGCAGCTAAAGAATGCATTTTTAAAAGGCAGTATTTTGCCTATAAGCAGCTTTATTACAAAGCACATGGTAGACCATCGTACAAGTAGACTACAGTCACTACTTGAATATGCTAGACATGCCGAAAAACATTTTAACAGTAAAATGAAAAAGAAAGCCCAAGTATTTTCTGTAGAAGATGGAGCAGAAGTTTATGTAGTACAGTCCGGGAAAAAGGGCAAGAAAAATGCCCAGGGAAACAATCTGATAAGCGATCAGAAGAGTTTGAAGAGAGAAAGAAAAGGGGTGAATGTTTTAAGTGCGGAAAAAAGGGACATTTAGCAAGGGATTGCAAGTAAAACAAGAAGGTGCCATGGAAGATAAGGAGATTTAGGACTGACTATATGATAGTCAAGAATCACTAGAAGGGAATAACCAAGAAAAGACAAATGCAAATGTGATAGAGGGAGTAGAGAATGTGACAGAAGAAATAGAGGAAGTGCAAGAAATCACAGATAGTGAAGAAAGTGAAATTTTAGACTTAGCATTATTGAGCCTAGAGCTCTACTTAGTAGATACAAAACCAGAAGTTATGCTTCTGGTAGAAGGGAGGGAAGTTACATTTCTGTGTGACTCAGGGGCATCGCGGACCCTGATACATCCTTCCAAACTACCAGAAAATTCAGAATCACTCGATTACATATTAGTGAAAGCAGCTAATGGACAGCTGTATCGGGAGCTACTCTCCCATAACATAGCAATAACTGACCCTGTTTCAGGGATGACCCAGAAAAGCAAAATTGTTGTTTCTGCAAAATGCCTGGTAAATCTTTTGGGCAGAGATCTTATGCAGATATTTGGCATAGCAGTAGTTCCAACTATGCAGGGTATGGAAGCACAGCGACAAATGGATACTTTTGTAGTGCGATCGGAGGGTGAAACATTTTATTGGTACAGCCAGGACTTGGTCACGACTGGTCCAGGGGCAGTAACCAAAGAGCTGATGAACGTAGCCATCAGTAAGTCCCCCTCCCTTGACACTGAAACAGCATTTGTTGCACTGTACTCTGTATTACTGTAGCACACCAGGACCTGATAAAGAATATGAGCAAGAACTGTTTAGAAACCATGCAAACAGATTAGTATTATGTAATCTGTACTGGGACACAGAAGGGAACAGTATAGTTAGCTGTTCATTGCCCCAGGAATTCTTTGCACTCTATAAATCTAATCGATTACCACATGTTAGTTTGACTAAGGACAAAAATGTGAAATGGGCAGACCTAAGGGTAAAAGTCACAAAGTGGGAAAAACAGACAGAGTTAGAACTGTCAGAACAGGGAGTACAGAAGCAGAAGTTAAATTGGATAACACAGACACACCCAGATGTACACTTGCAGTCTAGCAAGGACAGCTGATTAGCACTCTTACTAGAAGAGGAAGAGAATGCCTTACGAAGCATACCAGAAACTCTGTGGTCAACAGGGAAATCAGACGTAGGACTAGTTCATACAGCAGGACCAGTTACTATCACGCCAAAGTCAGCATTTAGACCACAAAAGAGACAGTATCCCTTAAGAAAAGATGCAGAAGTAGGAATCAAACCTATAATAGCAGCTTTACTTAAGGAAGGAGTACTGGTAGAATCTCCCGATTCACCATGTAACACACCCTTACTTCCTGTCAGGAAAGCAAACGGAGAATGGCGCATGGTCCAAGATTTACAAGCTGTAAACGATGCAGTAATACCTAGAGCACCTACGGTGCCAGATCCACACACCCTATTGAATGATTTGAAGCCTCAACAGAAGTATTTTTCTGTGGTAGATATTAACAATGCATTCTTTTCGATGCCGATACACCCTGACAGCCAACATTGGTTTGCATTCACATTTCAGGGGAAAAGGTATACATGCACACGACTACCACAGGGATATTGTGAAAGCGCAACAATATTCTCACAAGAGATGGCAAGCAACTTGGTGGGATTTAGCCCACCGAGAGGCAGTCAGATTATACTTTATGTAGACGACATCCTACTGGCAGCCCCCATCCAGCAAGAATGCAGAGAAGATACCATAGCATTATTACATTTTTTAGCCACTCAAGGACATAAAGTAAACAAGAACAAGTTGCAGCTTTGGAGAAAGCAGGTTAAATACCTGGGATATGTAATATCCAAAGAAGGCAGAACATTAGATGAAGATAGGAAAATAGCAACTTTACAAGCACCCAAACCAACTACCAAGAAGGAAATGATGTCCTTCTTGGGTACAACTAATTTCTGTCGGAGTTGGATTCCAAACTATGCCTTGGAGTCTGCTCCACTGACCAACTTGATATACAAGAAGCCTATGGCAGCACAAGATTTATTACAATGGACACCAGAAGCAGTATCAGCTTTCTGCAAACTAAAACAATTGATAGCATCCTCATTAGTTTTAGGATTACCAAACAATCATAAACGCTTTTTCCAAACTGTAGATTGTAAGCAAGGTTATATGACATCAGTGTTAACACAGCAACATGGAGACAAGCAATGCCCCATAGCTTACTATTCATCACAGCTGGACCCAGTGCCGCGATCTCTGCCCCACTGTGTACAAGCAGTAGTCGCAGCTGCAATGGCAGTACAGGCTTCAGCCTCAGTAGTGTTGTTCCACCCTCTCACATTGAGAGTGCCTCATGCAGTCACGATTATTTTACTGCAAGAAAAAGTAGTAAATCTTTCTCCTGCTAGACATCTTTCCTGTATGACTATACTGTTGAGCCAACCTCATATGACAATCGAATGATGTACAACTTTGAATCCGTCTACCTTGCTCACAACCCCTGCGGACGGCACACCACACAGCTGCCTGCAGGCGATTGAGCAAAAGACACTTCCTAGAAAAGATCCAACGGATGTTCCCTTGGATGATGCCGAGGTGACATATTACTTGGATGGCTCATGCAGAAGGGGTCCTACAGGGCAGAACCTAGTGGGGTATGCAGTAGTTTCTGATACTGAGATTTTAGAAGCCAAATCTTTACCACACAACTTATCTGCACAAGCAGCAGAATTGATTGTCTTGACAAGGGCATGTACCTTGGCAAAGGATAAATGTGTGAACATTTTTACAGACAGCCAGTACGCTTTTTCTACTGTACATATTTTTGCGCAACAATGGAAGAATAGAGGAATGATAACATCTACTGGTAAACTGATTAATCATGCGCAGTTTATTTTAGATTTGTCAGAATCTATTCAGTTACCTCAGAAAGAAGCTATTTGTAAATGTGTAGCTCATACCAAGCAACAGGATAGGATTTCAAAAGATAATGCGAGAGCTGATATAGCTGCAAAGCAGTTTCAGCTTCAGAAATATTTCTTTTGAGTGAGGAATTACAACCTTCTGAGATTTTATATTTAGAAATGTTGAAAACAATGCAGACACTTACTACGAAAGTAGAAAAACAGAAATGGATAAAACTAGGAGCAATTCTTGAAAAAGGGCTGTACATCTCCAAAGAAGGAAACCGATTTTGCCGTAATTTGTTTAGATATGCAGCTTTGCTGAGCCATGGGCAGTGCCATGTCTCAACAGGGGGGATGGTACAGTTAGTGAATCGAGTGTTCACAGCATATGGATTTATAAACTACACAAAAATTTTTGTGCGGCATGCCATGTTTGTAATAAGCATCATGCAAAAGGGACATTGAAGCCTAAGTAAGGGAGTTTCCCCTGCATTACCGTACCCATTCCATACTATCTGTATGGATTTCATAGAACTGAACAAATGCAAAAATAAGAAGTATTGTCTTGTCATTATAGATATGTTTTCCAAATGGGTGGAAGCTTTTCCGACCAAAAACCCAGATGCAGTTACTGTTGCAAAAGTCCTTGTTAGAGAAATTATTCCTAGATTTGGCATACCAGAAAAGATCTACAGTGACAATGGCACACACTTTGTAAATCAAACTAAACAACAGTTGAGCCGATATTTCGGAATTTCCTTGAAAAAACATTGTGCATACCATCCACAATCCGCAGGACTAGTAGAGAGGCATAATGGGGTTTTGAAAAGTAAACTTAGGAAGTTAATTAGTGAGACGCAAAAGAATTGGGTGTACTGCCTGCCTCAGGCACTGTTGAGCATGAGAACTGTTCCAAATGCAAAGGGGTTAACTCCTTTTGAAAAATTATTTGGGAGGGCATTCTATACACCTCAATGGAAACCTCTCATGCCTGCAGACCAGGAGGCTGACAGTTCACTCGCAGAATATATGAGACTTCTAAGTAATAAACAACTTTTGCAGTTAAATTCCGTTTCAGATAAAGAACAAACCAGACCATCGGAAGCAGTAGTAGTCCCAGGCACGTGGGTCTGGGTGAAAGTCATCAAAAAGAAGAATTGGATGTCACTGAAGGGGGAAGGGCCATACCAAGTGCTATTGTCAACACCCACTGCAGTCAAGATCGCAGAGCGAGCGTCCTGGATTCATCTGACACACTGTAAACTGGTTAAAAACTTTGAACTGGACAAAAAACTTGTTACTGTTACACAGGAACAAAATGACCAGATACGGAGCAAATAGAAATACAGAACAACCTCAGAAGTGTTGCATGATCATTCTGTTAACTATACTGATAACAATAATCTTTTGCTGTGGCCTTTCCTTTTTCTAGCCACACGAGCTGAACTGAAAAAATGTGATGCTTTACTCAGACTGGCATCCAAACTTTAACATTAACCAAGCGATTAAACATGTGTATGCTGAGACTTTTAATGTTTCAAATTGTTGGGTTTGTACAGCTATACCAATAGCATACAGGGAATTATTATAGACTGCTGTCCCCCTAGGGGTCAATGAGACCTGGAAAAATTTAATTTTTGATACTACAACTGTGAAATCACAAGACAAAATAGCATTGTACCTGCCTGTTGCACAAAAGGGAATTGTATGTTTTTACAAAAATTATACTGTTCAGGTGGGTTGGAGCAATTGTAATGTGACTGTTCCTTACAAATGTTATACCAAAGCTAATAATGCAGGTTCCATTTGTGATACAAACTATGACTCGTTTCTTGAATCAATGCACAAAGTGTTAATGAAGTACAACATAATCCTGTTCTTTTTAAGCAACTATCTATCATTGACAGAAAAATGTTTCATGCAGGGCAAGTATACATTAATACTAAAGTAGAGGATTGTTATTTTGTGTGTGGGAAAAAGGCATACAAATGGTTACCTGAGAATTGGTCCGGCAGTTGTTTTTTGGGTTACATGGTTCCGGCCATATGACACTGCAGTTTTGCCTCAGGGAAGAATTTGAAATGTCAGAGAGGTTACCAAGAAACCTGGAAATCCAATCAAGAAACCTGAGAATCCAGTGGGATGAATCGAAGCAGGTTGGAGAAACCATAACTCCGTAAAACAAAGATAAACTGACTTGAGTGACACTGTTATATAGTGGGCAGGTATATCCCCTGCATATGGCGCAGTAAAATCGATTTGGGAGCTGAGAAAACTGTCCAAACTTCTCGAAGTAATGAGCAATGCAACTTTTTCTGCTCACGAATTAGTAACTGATGAACTGAACGCTATGAGAACTGTGGTGCTTCAAAACCGCATGGCTCTCGACTTCACCCTAGCGGCAAAAGGTGATACTTGTGCTTTAATAAAAGAGGAGTGCTGTTTGTATATTCCTGACAAGCAGCATGAGATAAACTACCACCTCGAGGTAATTCAGCAAGTGCCGGCCATGACCAAACCAGGCCCAAACCCACTGACGGATTTTTTCCAGAATTTGTTTGGGGGGTGTGGTACCATCATAATGAACATCCTGATTGCCATTTGTGTGGGATTACTCCTATTAGGAGTGTGTGTCTGTTGTGGTATTCCCTGCATGAAAAGATTAATTAAAGATTTTATAGACATGTCAGTTTCTGAGACTTTGTATCAAAGTACTGAATTTGAAGAACTGTTGAAAAATGAAACACTTTCATAAGTTTAAACTGAATGATTGTCTTAACTGCAAATTCTGAACGGAAGAGGTTAGGAGAAGCAAACTGTTTATGCTTTTGAAAATAGAATAAAAAGTATTAACAGGGGGGAATGTTAAATATGTATTAATGTATATGTTTAGTGCTTATTAGAAGCTAAAAGGGTTAACACATTTCATTCTATTTTATGTACAGCTTAGTTTTGTATGAAACTACAAGATGCTTTCTGAAACTGCAAGATGCTCTCTGACCTAGTATTTGCTAGCACAGCAAAATTCATGTTTATACCTTTTGGAAATTTACTGAGAAGCAGGTGATTATCTGCTAGGTAGGAAAATAATGAATAGAACAATACTGTTTTCTATAATGTTATTGAACTTGAACAATCAGCTCTGTTCGTGTTATGAGAACATGCACAGCTGCAGAAAAGATAGATACAGTTGAACAAAGACTGCTTGAAGAAATGAACTATAATCTGTGCTTGCTTTGTGCTCAAATTAGCCATAGTACCTTGAATGGTAACATCATATAGTGAGAAGTTGTATCTAACCGGTGGTCTCCAAGGCCATGTTGTTTTTCTTAGGAAGTTTTTTTATAAACTTGATATGCCAGCAGAAAATCATGGACAAACAGCTGCTATGAAATAATATTGTAAGAACTTGTGATTTATTACATCAGCTTAGTAGGCAATGTCTTGTAAGAAATGTATAAGAATGGCTTCACTTCCTGATTCTAGTTAGACAAACTCTGTATTAGCACGTTTTTGTCTCCTTGCTGCAAGATTAAAGTGCCTTAACCTGAACCTGCCGTGTGTTGATCTTTTTGAAGTTGTTTTTCCGTTGACAGTGTACTGCCACCTATGTGGTAATTCACAGGTACATGTTTTTTCCCCAAAGAGGATAACTATACATTTCTTGGCATTGAGCTTGAGCCCATGGCTCTGGCACCAAGCATCTGTTTCTGTAAGGACCGTTTGTACAGTATCCACATCATTTGGGGATTCAATAATGGCTCCTAGTTTGCAGTCATCTGCAAACTTTGTTAGCCAGAGTCCCTTAGTGTTGGCCTGTACTTCAGAGAGGTAGATGCCAAACAAGAGCGGTCCCAGGACTGAACCCTGAGGTACTCCACTTGTCAGGAGCTGGATTTGGAGTCGGCTACTTTTACAGTGTGGGTTCTGTCAGTAAGCCAGTTGGCAACCCATCGAGTGACGTAGGGATTAATGCCCAGCTTAGTAAGTCTATCTATGATTCCAGAGTGGGGGATGGTGTCAAAGGCCTTGGCGAGGTCCAGATATGCTGTGTGGACTGCCTTACCCTCATCCACGGCTCTGGAGACCAATTCAAAGAAGTCAATTAGGTTCAGGAGACAAGATCAGCCCTTCACGCACCCAAACTGTGTGGGGTCCAGTGTTTGAAGGTTGCCAGTGCCTTTGTTTATAAGTTCCATGATAATACATTCTTTGGCCTTGCAGATCAGGCTCATCAGACTGATGGGGTGGTAGTTCCCAGGATCCAAGGTGGATCCCCCTTGTGGAGTGGAATAACTGCAGCTGTGTGCCACTCAGTGGGCATGAAGCCTGAGGTGAGGCTATGATTAAACATGACACTTAGGTGAGGTGCCAGTTCATTTTGTAGTTCATGTAATACACAGCCCAGAATGTCATCTGGTCCCATGGATGCTGTATTGTTAGATTTGGAGAGTGCGTTTTTTACCTGTGTAGCCATTATTACCGGAATTTGCCAATCTTCCGGTATTGAGATGGGCCATTTAGGGGGTGAGGGGGGGGGGGTGAAGTTGGCACTGAACTGATCTGACAGGATATTGGCAATATCCTTGGGATCAGTATATTTAATGCCATTCTGTTGTAGCTCAGAGCAGATCGGAGCATTTCAGTTTAGATTCTTGAGAGTTATAGAATGCCTTGTGGTTGTCTTTGGAATCTTTGGCAATTTTATTTTCATAACTAGCTTTGGAGGATTTTATGAGGGATCTCAGCTTCTTACTGAAGCAGGTAAGGGAGTTTTTTGCATCCTGGGATTTTCCTCTTTTCTACAACAGTTTCTTCCTTTTGTTGTAAAGTTTGTTTATGGCAGGGGACCACCAGATTGGTTTCATTTTTTTGGAGGAATATAAATATATGAATATATTTATGAGGATATGAATATAAAAGTGTATAAATATAGAAAAATGTATAAAAGTTTGTAAATATATAAAAAACATGTTTGAATGAAAATAGCCTGTAATTGTTACTTAAATATTTACACCACATATGATTTCAACTTTAAAACACTGGTGATAGATGTACTGTCATTCAGGCCGGGGAAGGTGGTGGCATCCAGCCTTAACTGCCACCTAGGCTGCTTGGTTTCCAAGTGATCTTCCCAAGGTCCTCCTTGAGATCTCTTTGTACACGTTCCAAAACAAAGAAGTTAAAACTGTGATCTTTATACTCCCCTATGTGCTTGGCCAATGCATTTTTGGTATCACCCTTCCTGATATCCAGACCATGCTCATACATGTGTTCCTTAAATTTTCTCTTAGTTTTTCCCACATAGAAACACTGGCATTTCAAGCACCTGGCCACATATACAACCCCCACCGAATTGCAGTTACTATGGGCCCTTGAAAAAATGGTAAACGCATGCATGACCATGATGTAACATAGGCTCAAATGAATATGACAACAAACAACTGTATAAAAGTTCAACCTGCCAAACAGTTTATGCAAGTAACACAAAAGATGGAACTAGGCATTTAACAAAAACACAGTTCTACATAAAAGGTGGGAAAATAACTTAATACAATGATGATTTCTATAGTGTCTTTAAATGCCAATGCTCTCGCAGATAAATACAAAAAAGAGTAGTGAACTATATTAAAAAATGTAAGTGGAAATTGCTATGTTACAGGAGGCAACAGGAGCTCCAACAGTGATAGAAGAGGATAAAAAAGGTAATAATGGTAGATTTCTAGTACCAAGGAGTACTTGTATTCCACCTAAAACTGCTATGATGGAGCTTAAGAAAATTCTGGGAAAAATGATCAGCTTTGAGCAAGGAATATTACTTACAGGTGGGATGTGGAATTTGATTAGCAGCAGTGAAGATGTGTGTGGGAGGCCCAGAAGAGAAAATGCAACAAAGGAAGGTAGACTTTTGAAGAAAAGTATGAAAATATTTGGCATGGAAGATGTGAACTCAGGTCTAGGAGTTCAGAGTGAATTTACATGTTGTTCACAAGACATAAAACTAGGCTAGGCTAGACAGACTTTACATTTCACAGGAACATGTACACTGAAGGTCTTGATATGTACCCAATAACTATTTCAGATTATGCATCAATAATAACTAAAATAAAAACACAGGGTAATGAAATAAAAATGAGACACTGGCACTCTCCCACCTATCTATTCAAAAGAGAGGAATTTAAGAAACGGATAGTGGAAATTATTCAAGAGCTATTAGAGAAGACAGAAAGTTCTTCTGAAAATATAAATAGAGAATGGGATAAAATTAAAGTTGAGTTTAAAAATAGGGTAGAAATAAAAGAAAGGGAGATATAGTTGAGACGCAACAAGAATTATTTAGAGGGACTCACAAATGTTAAAGTATTGCAGAATAGGGGGAGTCTCATAGAACAAGAATATGAGCAACTGCAGAATGCTAAACAGAAAATAAGGGAGTATCTCAATAATATGCATGAGTTTAGAAAGACTGCTTATTAAGCAACTGTTTTTGATACCTCTAGAGCAAAAAAACTTTTAGCATAATGACTCATTCAACAGAAAGTAGAAAGGGAGGTCGACAAGCTTAGGGAGCCTATAACTAGGAAGATAACAAGAGATCCTGTAGAGCAGCAATCTTCAACCTTTTCTGCACCAAGAACTGGTTTCAGACCATTTTCCATGGACCAGCCATCGAGCGCACATAAAAATAAAGCATAATGAAGTGCATAAATACAACTCACCATAACGTGCAATCACTGGGAGCCCTGAGCTTGTTTCCTCTGCAAAGAGATGGTCCCATCTAGGGGTGATGGGAGACAACACCTGAAGTGTGTTCCTTATGTGCAGGCTACTCCATATTTTCATTTTGGTTGCTGTCATTGCAGAAAACCCTGCTTCACAAAGATATGATGTTGGAAATGGAAGCAGGGTTTTCAGTGCTTATTCTAGCAACTTTCTAAGTTTATAAGAGCAATATTTAAAATCTGTCCCTATTTGTAGCTCTGTCCAGAATTACTGTGCGAGAGGGTGAGATGCATGGTTGAGAGGTATGCAAACCTAATGGAAACCTTTTTCTGAATCTAGCAACTTTCAACATTCATAAGAGCAATAGTTAAAATCTGTCTCCATTTGTGGCTCTGTCCGGATTTATTGTGTGAGAGGTTGAGGGGTATGGTCGAAAGGTATGCAAACCTCTTAATTGATGTTGCTGCTGCCAGGGATTACTCTCACTCTTCACGGTCTCTCTGACTGACACACACACACACACACTCACACACTCACTTTTTTGTTTCACTCTCTGCCTAAAAGTTTCTGTGCGACCTGGTACCAAATGGTCCACTGCCTGGTATCGATCTGCGGCCCAGTGGTTGGGGACTGCTGCTATTTCGGAAATTCTATGAAAGCCTGTATAAAGCAGAGAAATATGGAAATCAAGAAAAGGTACAAATGAAAATGTTTATGAAAGAATTAAATATGCCAAGGTTAGAGGCTGATGAGGTCAATTACTAACAGTAAAGAAGGAGATGAGATAAAAATGGCGATGTATAACTAATCTACAGGAAAGTCCCCATGAATAGATGGTATTCCTGTGGAAGTTTGGAATCTATGAGGGAAAAAACTTTTAAAGACCTGGAAAGTTTTGTTGAACAATATTTTAAAGGGAGAAGTACCAACATCTTTGAAGAAAGCAACGGTAGCTATAAATACCTAGAGATGGTAAAGATCCATCAGATCCAGCTCAGGAGCAGAATGTAAGAAAATACGACTGATGCGGGAGAGTCTTGATGCAGAAAAAGCATTTGACAGAGTAAGCTGGGACTTTATGGGCAGGGCAATTGGAACATTTGCATTCCCTGATAAAATTATAAAGTTGATTACAAGCATGTGTGATGGATTAGAGGCAAAAATTAAAATGTGTGGGTTCCTCTCTGATAATTTCTGCTTGACCGGAGGAACCAGGCAGGAGCATCCTCTTTCCCCTTTGTTATTTGCATTATATTTAAAACCATTGGCAAAGAAAATAACGGACTCAAACATTCAAGGATATAATTTGTATGGTAGTCAAGAAAAAGTCTCTCTATTTGCAGCTGACATTTTATACCCGATAAACCAGAAAAAGACATTAAAGTGTTGTGGAACAGTCTGAGACAGTTTCAAATCTTTTTGAGATACAAAATTAATGAACCTAAAACAAAGGCAATAGTGGTAAATTATGTATCCACACACAAATCGTTTCAGCAATATCCACATTTATGGGGACATGATAAAATGAATTATTTACGAGTATGGATTAAAAAAATGATTCCAGTGTGGCAGCTAAGGATATGCGAGAAGAGACTACACAAACGAGAATACAAAAACGGAGAAAATTATATATATATATATAGTGAGATACAAGCAGTTAAAATGTTTTAGTCCCTTTAGTCTTATGCACACGTCAGGCATATTTTATCAAGCAGAGGAGAAGTTGTGGATAGCAATTAATACATAGCTCAGGGATTCTATCTAGGACGGGAAGACTGCAAGAGTCAAGTGGTATAAGCCGATTCTTCCAACAGAACAAGGTGGATTGGGGTTACCCGATTTGAAGGAATATTTCAGAGCTACACAGCTAAGCCTCCTATTCAAAGCACAAGTATAAACTTATAATTCAAAGTGGAAAGGGATTATGATGAAACAGGGAGGATGCTCACGAAACAAGGAGAGACTGTGATTTTGGATGTATACCTTTAAAGAGAACAACAATAAATCATACAGAATATTATAATCATGAAATAGCAGAAAGTATTTTATGAACTAAGCCAACACGGGAATGAAGACAAGAGATTCTGCCAATAGGAATGACAGTAATTAGGGATAAAGACAATAAGCAAGAGAGGGATGGAATTTATTGGAGAAAACTGGCAAAGGAACCAAGGTATTGGGAGCAAATAACTAGAGAGGGATAGGTAACAGAATGGGAAGACACCAAGAATTCATTTGGACTGCAGGTTACAGATTGCCTTCCATATCAAGGATTGATATAAGATTATAGGCAAAGAGAAAGAAATATGGGGTTCCTAAATGAAAGAGCAGCACTGGTAGAGTTTCCAGCAAAAATCTAGAACAGAAACTGCTGTTAAAAAAGGAATAATTAGTACAGCATACAAAATACTGCATGATACACTATAAGAATCAATCAGAGGAGGTTAGAAAGGATTGGGAAGAGAGACTGGATAAGCAATTCACAAAAACAATGAAGGGATATATGTAAGTCGCCAAATATGCAATAAAATCAAGATGATTTAGGATTTTTGATTGGAAATGTTTACACAGGTATTTTTACACCCCAAGTAGACTCCAGAGAATTTTTCCTCAGGTAGACAACAAATGGTGGAGGTACATTGGGGAAGAAAGAAGTAACTGGGAACAGTTTATGGGAGTGTGATGAGTTGGCAGATTTTAAGGATTCCCTGCAGAATGCTCTGTCAGAGATACTGAGGGAGGAAATTGGTGCAACTAGGGAAATGATTTTTCTGAGCTATGACACACTATGACATACTAAGGCCTTGCTGAGTCTAACTATGGCGGCTGCCAAAAAGCAATTAGTAGAAATTGGAAATCATAGTCTAACCAAATGTACTAGTAGTAGTGAATATAGTAACAGAGATAAAACAAATGGAATTGGGATCTTTAGAAAAGGGTAGGAGTACATTACAATGGGAAAAAATGGGAATTGTAGAAACAATCCATACATGGGAGGAATGAGGTTTAAAAGAGGGCAGGATTTAAATGAGTTATGTAATGTTTGACTGACAATCTGATAGATTGTAAGTGATGTATATTGTTTGCAGCTAGAATTATGTCAATATGGTTTGTGATGTAAAATGCTTACAAACGAGATTATGTCAATATGGTTTGTTTTCATTTATATAAATGCATGATTTATCACTTATGACATAAGCAAAGATGTTTCTTGTTTGGAAGAAAAAAAACAATGTCCTCCTTATGAAAAGGAACAGTGGGTGTCAGTCAACTCTCAGACATTCCTGAGGTTATCAATGTAACTTCCTCATGTGACACATTGTCTGTGGCACAATCACACTTTATACTGACAGGTAGCCCAGTGTTTTCAATAATATTTGAGCTGTGAAGCAAGTTCTCATCATTTGGGCAAAAAATCCCATACATAGGTTCTGGGGTATATATCCCATCCATTGGTCAAGATTTCTCTTGAACATGTGGCTCTGATGGATCTAGATTTATTGAGGTGAAGCATATTCATCAAATCTGGGTTGACATGGCCCTTGTATGTCAGCAGGTCACCACCCTTCTGAAGGATATCTGTGTCAGATGTGTTTTACACTCTGGTCTGGCCCAGTTTGCAAATTTCTGCAACCAAACAGCAACTCTGACCCTGTGGGTTCTGTCGCTCAGCCAGTTTGCAACCCATGTGTTGATGTATGGGTTAACATTTAAGCTGATGAGTTTTTCAATGATCCTCATCAATGGCTTTGGTGACTGTTTTTAAAAAATCACCAAGTTTGTTGGATCCAAGTCTGCAAAATTCTATGTCTTTGTTTATGAGAGATCATTTATACCTCTCTCCATGCTTTGCAGATGTGAGACTATGATTAAGCAGCTGTCCTAGCTGTGGGTTTAATTGACACCATCAGGTCCCATGGATGCTGTGTTTTTGCTTTGGAGAGCAGTTCTCCTTGGGTTTTAGAGATGTTTGGGGGCTACAATCGTTTGGTATAGATATATCTCACCTTTTTGGGGGAAGGGGAGACCTGTTGCTGTCAGCCTGTCAGTTGTCAATGTCTATAGTAAGTTTCACAATCCTTCACATAGTTCATTTTGAATCTGTTCTAGGAGTCCAGGTTTCTTCCTCCCCTAGAAGAAGACTGCCTTATGATTGTCTGTCTTTTTTAGTCTTTTTTTTTCTCTTTTTGCTTTGGATGATTTTATGAGCTCTTAGTTTTTTTTATGTTTAGTGAAGTAATTTGTTAGATTTTTTAAGTTTTTTACTCTTTTTTGTAGTTGTCTCCTTTTGTTGTAGAGTGTGTTTTTTTTTGTTGTAGAGTTTACTGCTGGGGCGCCTTTTTTACAAAGTTTCTTCTTTGTTTTTTTTGTTGCCAGTCCCATGCTTCAGTCCTGCCTAGTAGCTAGCATGAATAAGAGAAGTGCTTCAGCGGCTTTTTCCGCCCGGCTCGGGGGCCTTGGGGTTTGTTACTACCCACTTTAGAGTTCTTTACTGTGGTCTTTTTTTTCAGGTGGGGGTGGGATGAGGACCTCCAGCGAGATTAGTTTGTGATCTGATCTCACCAGTGGGGGGGAGTATACTTCCGTGTTGAACATTGTGCTCCCATGTTAAGTGATGATGAGATCAAGTATGTTTTCTCCTCTTGTGGGGATGGTGACCAGTTGTTCCATGATGCGTTTGAGTTTATGAATTCAGGGAACTTTTGGGCTGGGTATTTGGGCTTGTGTAGTGTTCCCAGTAGTCATTAGGGTCACCTGCATGATGTTAGGGAGATGGTGTTATCCCTCAATTATCCTCAGGATTAGTGAGGTTCAGGGGTTTGAGGGTTGTGGTTTGAGAGTTTGTTGCCACAGGCCTGTAACATAGACAGAGTTGCAATTGCACCTGGCACTGGATGGTGGCAGATGCATGAGATGCATGCCACCAATCTTGAGGGTGTGGTGTGAGGTGTCCTTGAATGGATTGGTATGAGGTAAAACCTGATAGTAGTGGGGGGGTGCTCAGGAGCCTTGACCACCAGGTTTCTGTCACAGCACAGACATCGATGTTCTCCATACTGAGGACTTCTGGCATTGAGCAGCATTTACCCTTAGCTTTTTTTTTTTTTTGTGTTAGTGGTAGGTTTAGAATTTTGGCCCAAAAGGCATCATCCCAGGCAGACAGAACATTGATCCCTTTTGAATGACACCAGAGTTTAAGCCAATGTTAAAGCTGCTGATCATCTTATCTGTATTGTGGCATCATTCTTGGTGATGGTAGGATACTCAACAAGGTCAGGGTCTGGGCTGCCTGGGCCTACATAATCAGAGAGCTCCTCAATGTCCTGTGACCCTCTCCTTACTCAGTCTGGTGTGGCGGGACCTCAGTGTGTCTGACTATGGAGTCACCAATGACTAGTCTGTCTGCATTGTGTTTGTATAAGGGCTGTGACTGTTTGACACTCTGACTGTGAGGTCTATATGTGTTGCAGTGTGTGTGTAGTAGTAGTTGTTTGGGTGTGGGCTTTGGGTTTGGTGGCCTCTGCTGTAGATTTTTTTGCTCAGAGCCTCCGAGTATGTCTTTGTGTGTTTATGTGTATGATTTGAGGTTGTGATGGTACTATGTGAGACTGGGTCTATAGTGTGTGTGGTAACCTTCTCCTCCTGTCTGGTCTTGCCAGTCCTATGTTGAGAGAGCTCAGCCTCCAATTCCTGCATTTATGCATCCAGGATGACATCTACTATGATTTCTGAGGTCACTGATAATAGGCTGGATTCTGGCAAATTCAAGGATAACGTGAAGTAGGTTGGACCATGAATGATATACTTCAGAGCTCTTTCTACTTCTGGAAAGATGTATTAATCAGTTAGTCATCTAGAAAATGGTAGATGAGAATCTTCTGATGTAAGGTGGGTAAATATTGGGGCAAAATATTGGGGCAAAGCCATTTGGTGAACACTCATGATATAGTAGAAGACCAAATAGCAGGGAGGTGAAATTGTAGCACCTATGCCCCCTTCTGAAATGCAGGAACTTCCTGAGGTGCTTTTTGATATAAATACACAGGCAGGCATCCAGCAAAATACACAGAAGGACCTTTCAAATCCATTTCTACTAGCAGTGCATCTTGCATAAGAAAATGAAAGAGGGACTGCAGGTCTGGTAAGCCATTATGTGTCTCCAAGGATCATTCTTTATCAAGAACAAGAACATTCTGGAACCCTTTCACCATGTATTTCCTTTTTGGGGGACTCTTCCAATGTCCACACATGGAGTCAGATGTACCAAAATTGATTGTGCTAACTTTATTTGGCGTAGTGGTATGAGAGACATTCCCAAAGTCCTGCAGTGTATGCTGTAACCTGTTGTTATAATCTCCCTTACCCATTTAAAGTCATTTGAAACCATTTTATTCTGAAATGGGAAAACATTTCTCACAGGATGGAGGGTGTGTGTATATGGGGGGTAGGAATCAAAATATTGGTGGAGGAGAGAGAAGGACTGCATATATTCCAGCTGACTGTTACCTTTCTGGACAAGGGAAAACTTACGAAATCCAAGGTGAAACAAAAGCAGGCAGGAAGTAGTAAATCCACACCATTTATTTAGAGGAATAAGCACTTTCGTCCCAAACAGTTAATTTATCAGGAATTTCATCAGAAACACCTCTGCCTTGCTAGCTGCATTCTAGTCTCTACCACTACTGCTCTTTTCAAAGGGAGTTTTCTTCTATGACTACTTCCCATAGAAATGCCACTGCTGAGTGCAGGACAGTCTACTCAACCTAGTTATGAATCAATTAAAGTGCATCTTCTTCCCCATTCCTCTAGTTTCAGAAAATGTCCTGGTATTTGTAACTAAACAACAGCTCTTTATTCAGGAGGACGTTTAGTAATTAGTCCTTAACATTCTCCAGAGGCGTTTGACTCACTAGATCTGCAATATCTCAGCACTGAACCTGTGCTGCCCCCCACTACTGCTGGTATCAATAACACCGGATCTTCCGTCTACCATGTGGTTGCACACAGTGAAAGTAGTCAAGATGGTTTACAAATTATCTCCTGGTGCCTCATTAAAGGTTTTCCATCTGTTATATACCCATGACCCCACCTACTTCAGGAAGTTTCCTTGGTAACTTATCATATGGATGCAACTGAAGTGAGGGATGTATGCATTTTTTTTAACCAATCATTAGGGAAGGTGTGGAGATATGGATCCAGCTTAATCCCTTTAGCAGTGACAAGGGTCAATGCTGCAGGGTCTGTCACCAGGGTTTTGCATATTGTTTTAAACAGGGTTTATGAACCCTATAAAACCAGTCTGATTTCTTGCTGATCAAGGTCTCAAAATCAAATTCAAGGGAACCCCTTTTAAAGAAATCACTGAATACCCGAAAAATTGACGGTCATGGTCATTTTGGCTTGCCAATAACCAGGAAATCTGGGGATATTTACCAAATGTCCAAAATCACCTTGTACTTTGTCATGAGATTTATGTGTTTCACCAAAATAAACGTTCTTCATACAGAACCCTGTTAGAGTTTCCTCATCATCAGTATCACAGCCCAAAATTAAGAGATCCATAACACACTGACAGGCACTTCCATATTCAAATCAGAAACTGATGTACATCTAGATGAGGGGAATACCTCTTTTAGCTGGAACACAAACTCTCAAAAAGAATCCCTGGGATCCCTGCAGGTTGATTATGTGTTACAGAATTATGTATGCCTTGGGAAACCTTCTATAGTTAAATAGGATAGAAGCCAAGATGGGCACCTGCAAGGTAGGTATGTGGGTAGACATCTATACCTGATGTAATATAGCAAGTGGATCTCTCAAGTGGCCATACATATGTTAAGTAAAGGTGAATAAAGCTGCATCCTCTGGTGCCTCATATACTTAAAACAGTGGAGATAGTTTTGGGAAAGCCACTCCTGTGAAGACTGAAAGAAGGAAGAGTGAAGCCCCCCCTTGCTCAACTTACTAACAACTGCTAAATCTAACCCTGCTGCTAAATCTAACCTATACCTTACCTTTGAAAAACCCTTTCCATAACACTACCACTATTTAGACAAATTAAGTCTGAATGTGTGGTGGTGTTTTGGTGATCAGATTGTAAAAGGAAATGGCTTCCTTTTGCTATCTGTTTTTATTTTGGAGTTTTTTCATTGTGCTAATTTTCAAAATGCTGGCATTGATCAGTCCAGTGTTGATACTTTTGCATTTTGATTAATCAAAATTTATGTGTATGTGTGTGTGTGTGTGTGTGTGTGTGTGTGTGTGTATATATATATATATATATATATATATATATATATATATATATATATATATATATATATATATATATATATATATATATATATATATATATATAATTTTGGGAGGTGGTGTGCACTGCTTTTTCCACATCTTTCTATTACTGATGTTTATGTTTGTTATTAAGTTCCCTGATCTGGAGTTAGATCACCTAGTGGTATATATTGTCTTGCCACAGGCTTTTAAAGACAACCAGATCAGACACAGACTTAAGGAAATGACAAGGTCACCTATATATATCCCCTGCAAGAATAAAAATGAAGTTACTGAAGCATTTACAAACAGATCAACAGTATGACTTTCCTATTAAGGAATTATACCTTTTCAGATTGTTTTAGGTGGCTTGTTTGAAAGCTACATAATGCAGAACTATATACAATAATGGGTTAGATCAGGTAGGCAAAAAGCATCTTCATGGTATGACTAGGCATAATATTCATAATTAGACTATCTACAGAAAACGAATGTTATGTACATATAATGATAGAGCGGTTTACTATCATTATTTCGAATGACACTTGGTCGACCGCACTATGTTCGACAACAGAAAGTCAAGCACGGCAATGTAGAAACGGGTTTTAACATGGGTCGAGATAGGCGTTCACTGCTACTGTCGAACTACAAACCTCGCACCTACCTCGACCCACGTTAAAACCCGTTCCTAGGCTTGCTTTTAAAGTTCGACATTGCCGTGTTCGACTTTCTGTTGTCAAACATAGTGCAGTTGACCGAGTGTCATTCAAAATAATGATAGTAAACCTGATGTATCTTTATGATCCATGACTGTCCACACCTCCTGAAATAAGGAGTGGTAGGGTCAAGTAAACTTGCAACCCTAAACTTTCCTCGTCCAAAGCTCCTCTTCTCCATGATTCCATAATGCTCTTTTTCCATAATCCACTACAGATCTCTAGAGGACTCCTGAACAGATAGTACCCATAAAATAAAAAATATGCACACCAAACCTACACATTAGATTAATACGCTCTAAGTCTCACCACATAAGAAAATAGAAAAGACAAGAGTACAGCTGCTCAAGTTAAAGTAAGTTCATAATGGTTTTAACCTACATGAGCCAGTCCATCAACTGCAACCCACAGGACAGAGACCTAAGCTTTGACTTTACTGGTCCCAGAAATGTATCTGGACCACGAGACCTCATTCAGCTTGCAGAGTCTTGCAAAAGTGTGCAGAGGATCCCATGTTGCAGTAGCACAGAACATCTAGCAATGCATTTTAAAGATGGCATGTAAGGTAGCTATCCTGGTAGAGCTTCCTGTTGATAACATAATACAGTCTGAAAGTCAATTGGACAATGTGACTTTTGAAAATGTGCTCTAATCTATTCTTTACATAATAAATGAAAGGCTGATTGTCATGTTTCCTACTGGAGAATAGCATATTCTGAATCCCATCACCACAAAACTCACAGAAATATGTAACTGTGCAAACAAAGACAACAACTTATAAAACTCAAACAGAAGCCACAGAAAATCCTGTGAGTCACATAAGAAGAGAGGATACAAGACTATTCAAGTCAGTTGCTACCTTTCCCATATCGTTGTTGCTGGACTTTACTGTAGGCGAATGCACAAGTGTAGAGCTTAATTGCATCATATTGCCTGTAAGGACACTGCAAATTATATTTTGATTTTCAAAGCTAGAAACTGTTAAGGTGGAGCACATCTTCAGAAAAAAGTACTTTATGTCTACTTTTTCTGATTAAACAGTCTTTGTTTTATGTCACCTCTCACGTCTCTGTTTAAAACCTGTGTGTTTAACTTCTTTGTACAAGAATATTTCTGTTTGTATAGTTACTTTAAGAGTATTGCTTTTTAAATGCTTGTAGCACGTGATTTACTTAACAACATAAGGAAATGCATGTCTATTGTAAATACATAAATAAATAAATAAAATGAAATAAATAAATAAATAAAAGAACTGGAATAGAGATCTTCAAAAAAGGGAAGGAACAGATTACAGAAATAAACTGAAATTGTGGGAACAATACATCCAGAATAATGTTCAGGAGGAGGAGCAGGAGTGAGATTTAAGGGAAGGCAGGAATTGAACAATTTATGTAATGTTGGACCTCTGTTAATGTAGGTTTGCTTATGTCTTAAGTGATAATTTAAAGGTGTTTAAAAATGTATAATGCATGAAGATGACAATGGAAAACATTCTTGAAATTTTTACTGTTACTGTACATGAATTCATGTTGCATAATAAAGTACAGTGAATAAATAAAACTTGTTTCAAAAAATTAAAAACTGTAAATACTTAAAGGATAAAAAGATTGTGTGGTAAAAAGAAAAGGATATGCGTGTTGAATAGGTATACAACCAGTTGAGAACATCTGTCCTTCAAAGTATTAGCATTTGGTATATTACTAGAAAATATTTAAAGGTTAGCTTATTTTAATGGTAAAGTTGCCCTGGGTTTGCCAAAGTAAGTTTGCTAGCGGCAGCTTACTATAAGCTTGGAAAGAGGATGATGATACTAGAAAATTTACCCTGTCTTTCTGGAAAATACTGCACAATAATTTTAGACAAGTTTCATTTAATAAATGTAAAACTACAATGGAAGGTACTGGTTCAGTCAAAGGTTGGTGAAAAGCTAAAAGGGATAAGGATTTTATGTCAGATGTGCAGCTATACTAAGCAGATAAGGATTTTATGTCAGATGTGCAGCTGTACTAAGGAGATAATGATTTTATGTCCGATGTGCAGCTATGCAGTTTAAAAATCACATGAAGTAGCTAACAAAGGTGGCAACGTGGCACTGCTGGATTGACTTGGAATTATAGCTGCTCCAGATTATCACAAGGGCCTGTACTCTATCCTGGTATTAGGTAAACGATACCACATTAGATAACTTACAATTGTTGTTTGAGTATTTTCACGGTTACTCTCCTGACCTTTGGGATTCTTGCTTGCAGGTTGCCTGACTGGCCAGCCCAACTTACAGAGATCTATCATCCTTAGCTTGCTCCCTCCCACCATTAAATAAGGACATTGGTAATATAAGAGGTATTTATGGCAACGCAATCTTCAGGTCTTTCTTGTGATAACCAATATAAGGGTTAGAAGATCCAGATACCAAAGCTTTAGTGGAACAAATTTTCACAGTAACTTGTGCCCAGGAGTCATGACAGAGGTTCCCAATCTCCATCTATGGAATTAAGGTCAGGTAAGAGGGGAAGGGACCTGGAAGGGAAGTGAGAGACACGTTGAGGGTAAAATGGGCCACCTTAATACAGGGTAACATGGACGGAAAAAGAGAAACTGGGAAGGTGGGAGGGACCGGGACTGCAGCAGTGAATATACTCCAATATATACATTAATAGCAAGTTCATAACACAACTGTACTATATTCACCATACTATTCACTGTTGCAGAATTAGTAGTTATGAGAGTAAGACTTGCAGGATAGCAAAAGCAAATCCAGCCCTGGTCATCAAGGTTACCTCCAAATTTTAGTGCATGGAGAATGTGTGGGTCGAGATCCATGTGGCAGCTGCCAAGACATCCTGCATGCTGACACCTCTAAGGAAAGCTGTGGTGGTTGCAGTGGCTCTAGTAGAATGAACTCTGACATTCTCAGGAAAGGATTTGCCATGACATGTGTAATATTAGGAAGTGCAATAAACAAGACACTTGGAAAGGGTTTCACTGTTTTCCCTACTTCTCACTGCAAATAAAATCTCATCTATTTATATCCATTCAGGAAATTAAGTATTCTCCACCTCCCCTTGTTTTGAGGGTAAGAATAAAGGCAAGTGACTGGTTTGGTTAAGGAATAGCTCTATGATCACCTTTGGCATAAAGGAGAGATTGGTACAGACTCTGCACATTAAAGTCTGACGTTCTGACAAGTCTGGTCTTCTAGGAGAGGTGAAAGCCACCAAAAACATTCTTCTAGAATAAAAACTGGAGAAGTGCAGACACAGTTGTCCAAATGGTACCAGGTTGAGCTTCTCTAAAACACAATTAAGATATCATGCTGGAGTATATGATGACAAGTCTCCGATACTGATTCACTATCAGACATTAGAAATCACAACACTCTCTCGCTCTCTCAGTATGTGTGTGTGTGTGTGTGTGTGTGTGTGTGTGTGTGTGTGTGTGTGTGTGTGTGTGTGTGTGTGTGTGTGTGTGTGTGTGTGTGTGTGTGTGTGTGTTTGTGTGGGTGTGTGAGTGAGTGTGGGTGTGAGTGAGTGAGTGTGGGTGTGAGTGAGTGAGTGTGGGTGTGAGTGAGTCAGTGTGGGTGTGAGTGAGTGAGTGTGGGTGTGAGTGAGTGAGTGTGGGTGTGTGTGAGTGAGTGTGGGTGTGTGTGAGTGAGTGTGTGTGTGTGGGTGTGTGAGTGAGGTTGTGTGAGTGTGGGTGTGTGAGTGAGTGTGGGTGTGTGAGTGTGTGAATGTGTATGTATGGATATATGAATATATGAAAATCCATTTTAGGCTACTTAGGTTCATGGGTTCATAGGTTCATGGGTTCATAGGCTGGTACTAGGCTATCAGCCCTAGGGCCTATACAAGCCTAGCCATAACAATTCCCTGAATATTTCTTCCCACAATATTTACTCCCCTGGACCTAGTGTCTAGCAGGACGACTCGCATGATCCCCGGGGTGAATTTCCTATCTCCCATCCAATCATCAAGGTACCTTTTGAAGAGGACCAAGGAGGTGCTCTGCTTGACGTGTACTGGCAGTCTATTCCAGAGTATGGGGAGTCTCTGGGTCAGGAACCTATCCCTCCAGCATGTTTTGTTCATTGTGATAACAAGGTTTAGATCCCTGGAGCGTGTGGCTCTGAGGGATTGGGATTTCTTTAAGTGGAGCATGCCCAACAGCTCAGGGTTTGACATGGCCTTGTATGTTAAGCAGAGATCGCCTCTGAGTAGACAATATGCCACAGAGTACAGATGGAGTTTTTTTAGATGGCCAGCATAGGGTAACTGCTTTAGGCCTGTGGATCTTTTAGTGAGGTATTTCTGCAGCCTTTCCAGCTGTTGCAGATGTCTTGTGAGGTGGGCGTTGTACTCTTATAATGGGTCTAATGAGGAATGAGTACAGTGGGACAATGACCTCCTTTTTTCTGGATGAAAAGCCCTTAGTGATGAGGTGTGCCACAATCCTGACTGTTGTGGCGATGTGATTATCAAAGGTGAGACCACTGTCCACCTGTGTCCCTAAGTCTCTCATCACACTTTCGGTGTTTAGTGTACTGCCACCTATGTCTTACTTATCTGGCTGACCAGTGGACCGATGATGCTGGTACCATAAAAGGATAGTCAACTGTATGGCGAGAAAGATCTGAAAATGGTGTCTGAAGATGCACCACCTATACCAACAAAATCCTTGTGTACTGGTGGGAGGGACTCAGTAAAGCCCATGGTAGGGAAGGAAAGCTCTGAAAATTAGAATAGCCAGTTGGGCAAGAATCCCAAAAGTCAGGACTGTAACAATAAATAATGTAATAAACATCTACTGCTAAGCCAGCAGTTGTTGGAGGGGGACATTACTTTCCTGGGGAGTCCACTCTACTTAGAGCCAAAAGAGGTACACTTTTTAAAAGTACCATTCACCAGCATTCATTCAGACTGGGAAACAGGGCAAGGAGACAAGCAGGTGACAACGTTTGATGAATATCTGGACAAATGTTCCAATAGGCAAACATTCTGATGGTACAGTACCATATGTATGCACTATTACATGCAGTCAGGCATGAAGACAGTCGTGTGCAGTAGGTTGGGGGGAAACACAGCCAGTGCCCATTCCACCAGTGAAGGCAGGTGTTGCAGGTACCTTATGAAAACACAAGAGGCTAAATCAAAGTCACAGCTGTCAGAGGATACTGGACTTTTATGGCAAGGAGTCCAGGGGAAAAATGTTTATAGTAGTAGGGCTCACCTAACTTGAGCCACAGGTGTCAAAAGGTACTAGACTTTGATGGGGAGGAACATGGGGAAAATGGTTTATAGCAGTAAACCAGCATCTGAGATATCATGACAAAAATATTACACTTCCATTAGAAGGGGAACTGGATAGAGAAAGAGACAGTGTGTGTGTGTGTGTGGGGGGGGGGGGGGGACAAGCAGGAAGCTCTCAGATCCCACCTTACAGAACTTCAGGAAGGTAACCCAAAGAGTCGCCTGACTTTCAACAGCAGGAGGAGAACATTTACTGGGACAAGGAGTTACTGTACAAGAAAAGCAATCCTGAAGAAGGGTATAGGGAACATTAATTCAGTAGTTTGTAGTCCCAAAGGCCTACTGATAGGTAGAAAGTTGATCACCCAGAGAATTACTGGAGCAAGCACGTACTGTGAACACCATGTAGCACCTCTGAGAACAGAGAGTTGGATGTTCATGTGAATGTGCATGTCCCTTCCCTAGCCAGCCAGCTATCCCAACTTAGTCAGTCACCTAGTGAGAAGGAAAAGTAAGCTGCTTTACAAGACATGTACATTGGCCAAGTCCCTGCCACTGAGGTCACTCTGCAGTGAGAATATGTGGACCAGTTGTACTATCCATACAAAACCAAATCAGCCAAAGGGGTCTTGCCTAGTCCATGGATGCCGGACTCCCCACCCCTGTGGAATGCAAACGTAGACTGGATTGCAGGTAGATGAGCCATCAGGACAAGGTTCTGCAGGGGTTGTGGAGGAGGAAAAGGGTTGATATACAACAGCCCATGAGTACACAGCTGGAGAAAAGGAAATGGTGTCTATTCCTGTTCATCAAAATAAACTGCAAAGAGCATGGCAGGAACCTTTCATTGTGAAAAAGATAAATAACATTAATTATGTGGAGGATTAGCAAAGTACAAGGCAAAATACTTACTCTTCTGTGTCAATATGATGGAGCCCTACCACAACAGATACTCTTGTACTTTGAATTTGCAGTGGCTTACAATGGTAATTTGAGAGGGATCATAGTATATGCAGTAGATTACAATAGGAATCTGTGAGGGATCTGGTGGAGTATCTCCTCAGTGAGACCTGAACTGACACTCCAGTAGATCGGTATACTACCATAGCTGCCATCCAAAGCAGTACTGTGTAAGCATGGAGACAGGCTCTTTGCTTAGCTAAGATACACCCAGCTTCAGAACGGTTTACTATCAAAATTGTGAACCGAACTCTGTTGACTGCACTTTGTTCAAACACGGAAATTCAAAAACGGCAATGTCAAACATCAAAAGCCAAACTAGGAACGGGTTTTAACATGAGTCGAGATACAGGCTTGATGTTTGACATTGTCGTGTTCGAACAAAGTGCAGTCGACGGAGTTCAGTTAGAAATTTTGATAGTAAACCTTCCAGAACAGCATGTACACACAGGACCCAGAGGAACTGTATGAAATGTTAAATCTGCTAATAATTCAGAAATGCAACAGTGCCTGGGATTTCCTACTAGGACTGGAGCAAAAAAAAAAATTTCAGTTTCACTTTTCTGTAGTCCACATAGAAACTAAACAGTCACTCAGACAAATGTGTATATCATCCAAAGACAAACAAAGCTTTGGAACAACTAGGTGGGAAAGTATCTACTATTCACTTAAGGGTTACTGGCAGATACCCTTTGCATGTGCAGTGAGAGAGGTTAGCTTTTCTCATGCCTTTTGGGTTGTTTAAGCTCAAAATAATTGTTTCTTAATAAAAAATGCTCCAGTTAGCTTTCTAGAGGCTCGTGGATCAAAACTTAGCAGAAGCCAGAAACTATACTTTTGATTGCATAGTTGGAATCACTATGTTTCATCAGTCCTGAATAGAACTTGTGCAGCATGTCAGAGAGGTGCCAACCTATTAAAAAAAAAAGGTTGACTACCAAGACAAACAAATGCCAAGAAGGAATGGATATGTGTTTAACCTTCTGCACTGGGTCGGTGGTGGCAAAATTCAGCTACAGCTCTCCAAAGTGCAGGGTATCCAAGCATGGCCTACACCATCTACTAAAAAGCCAGTAAGTTCATTCCTCAGGACAGCAGGTATTATGTGAGGTTTGCACCTCCCCATGTTGACTTCCCTGGGTAAGCTAGCAAAAAACCACTCACTCTAATCCTTCCCTATCCACATCTTCCAGCAGATGATTTGCCAAATGAACTTTGGTCAGCTGGGTAGTACCTGGAGCTTTGTCCATCTCAGTATCGGTTTCTTGACTATGCAAACCTCTATTGTCAGAAGAAAAAATTCAAGCGAGTCACATCTGCCTCAGGTGATGAAAAACTTCCTTTATTAACTGCTAACCAGATTACAGCAGCATGTTGGCCAAGATGATCTCAATCTGATCATCTTGGTTACTGACATCAACTTTTATACTTTCCTGTTACTAGCTAAAATAGCTTTTGTTACATTTCTAACAATTGACAGTTGGCTATGAAAAACATCTAGGATCACAATTTACCTCAGGAAAGAATGTTTTACCTCAAAACCACAGCTAGTGTAGAATGTTTACCTCAAAACCACAGTTAGTGTAGAACGTTTACCTCAAAACCACAGTGGTAGTGGAATTTTCCAGAGCCTGCCTCAGTAAATTAACTCTTATTCAGAAGTATAGAAAACAGATGTTATTCAAGTTCATAAGCAAACTACATCTATCATAGATAAAGCCCATCTTTAATAAACATGGTTCAATGACCTTTTCTTACCAACACTTCAGCAAATAGCATATTCATTTTGCTAGATGGGAGAAAGAGACAAATAATAATAATGTGTTTTAAAACTTTTTCTCTTAACACTATACAACTTAAAGCCCAATGCTCCTTGGAAAATACTGAACTAGGACACATTACGATGTTTTATTTGGAAAGTACCTTGTTGAGACCCCTCCCCTGTACAGTATGTAAGGCCAAAAACAAGGAAGCATCAAGTTCAACTCAAGCTACAAGAAAATTCAAACTCAAGATATAGGAATCCTGTATGGGATTCACATAGTGAGAGTCTTAACTCAGGTTTACTACTACTCTGCCTGCTACAGAGCCATTTATTGGATTATCCTGTAAATGTGAACAAGCAGACAGAGCTCAGTTTTATTACACTGCCGCTAGGGATTCTGCAAATTGTTTTTGACATGGAAAGCTACATCTTCAGGGAAAAGTAGTTGCAATCTAGTTTAGCTGGTAATGTTCATTGTATGTCACCTGTCTATTTAAAACCTTTACTTTAATTTCCTTTTGAAAGAATATGTCTTTACATATTTACCTTTCAAGTGAAATGTTTTATTTTCTTTGAAGTCACCCAGCAGTGTAAACATGGTCTTTAGACGATTGTCACTGTTAAAGTGACATCTCAACCCCAAGTGCATTTACATGCTTGTAGTCAATGTTTCTTAACATGAGGATAACTATGATGAACTGGTGTTGAACCAATTGTGGGTACCCCGCACTGAAGAGTTACCATTCAAGTTATGATTACCTTTCAAATATTCATAGATTGGATTATTTTAAGAGTAAACACTAATTTGTGTTCTTGGTTTGCCAAAGTAATTTGGTTGGTGGCAATATACTGTAGACTGGGGGAAGAGAAGGTAGGTACTAAAGGAGTTATCATTTACCCTCCTTTCTGGAAAGTGTGTGTGTGTGTGTGTGTGTGTGTGTGTGTGTGTGTCTGTATGTATGTATGTATGTATGTGTGTGTGTGTGTGTGTGTGTGTAAGTAAAATATTGTTTCCCAAGTTTGAGCTACTGGCAGCAAGACTGCACTGCAAGGCAACAGGGTGACTTTAAGGTGGGTGAAATCTGGGACATCTTACTTGGGTGCATCAAACATTCACTATTACCCAAAGTAAGAGTGCACATATAGCATATGTACTGATAAGCAAATGAAAGCCCTCATGTACTATATGACTTGCAGTGGTGTGGATCGAGAGGCCATAGCTCTGTTCACATCATACATTTGGTGCCATCGGTGGGGATTTAAAATCTCATCACATATTTTTGATGAAATTTGTAGGATTCAAGCCCCATACTACTTCCCTTTGTCATACACACGAAGACAAATCAGTATAAAACAAGAAACTACTACCCATACACACATGCTAAGACTGCATATCTCAAATCTTGTGCTTGGAAGTGGGGTTATCTGCTTTCTAAAATACATTTAAAGGCTACAGAATGCAACACTATGTAGTAATGGAAGCTATCCCCTTCTACAAATGATGATGTTTTTGGGATTAAATGCAGTCCTCAAAAATGATGCAGAGTTTACAGGAAACTTCATATTAGGAGAGGCTTGAAGAGTTTATGTTTAGCGTTCAAGAAATAAAAAGCAGAAGAGGCGTGCAACAGAAAAGTACAGTTTTGTACCTACCATAAATGTAGATGTCCGATAGATATGCAACTGCAGTCAAAACATATGGGTTGTCCTGCCTCAGGCAGCCCTCGGTCGGCAGGATTCCAAAGTCTGGTTCCGACGTCGGCTGATGTCGGATTTCTCTCCGACATCAGAGCGGCCGGAGTACATAAGCATCAGCCGATGCCATTTTCTTCAGTGCTTCTTGCCCCAGATGCCAGGTGCCCTCCAAGGAAGGCTATAATCAAATTGGAAGACAAAAACAGGATTCCAGACAAATAAGTAAGCAATAAACAGATACACCATAACAGATATCCCCAGCTAAGAGAAACAAGGATAGGAGTGGACCCTAGGCATAGAGGGGTATGGAGGGAGGGAAAATCCGACTGCAGTTGCATATCTATTGGACATCTACATTTATGCTAGGTACAAAACTGTACTATGTCCTTCAAGAATGCAACTGTAGTCATAACATATGGGTTGAATACCATAGCTTAGCTGGGGGAGGAGGAATGCTCTAGGAAAGAGATGGTGTGGCAATCAAACCCTGCAGGACTGGCCTGCTCTGGATCTGGAATATAAAGGGAGATTGTAGTGTTTGGAGAATGTATGCACGGAGCTCCATGTAGCAGCTTCTAGAATGTCTTTTGTAGGCACCCCTCTTAAGAATGCTGTAGAGGTGGCTGTAGCTCTGGTGGAGTGTGGTCTGACATTGGCTGGAACATTCTTCCCATGGAAGGAGTAACAAAATCTGATGCAATGTCCAATCCATTTTGAAATAGTCTGTTTGGAAATTGCCTTCCCTTGTACTCCAGGGTAAGCTACAAAAGCTGATCAGACTTCCTACTGGTCTTGGTTCTGTCCAGGTAGTAGCGAAGTTGTCTGTGAATGTCCAAGGTATGTAACAGTCTTTCCCCTTTGCTCTCAGGATTGGGGAAAAAAGTAGGCAGGTGAATAGCTTGATTTAAAGAAACCCTAGATACCACCTTTGGCATAAAAGAAGGGTTGGTTCTTAAGGAGACCCTGTCTCGGTGAAAGATTATGAACGGTGGTGTTGCCATTAGGTCCTGTAGTTCCGAAACCCTTCTTGCTGAGGTGATTGCCAACAGGAAAGCTGTCTTCCATGATAAAAATTGTAAGTCCACTGACGCTACTGGCTCAAAGGGAGGTAGAGTCAGTTTTTCTAGGACAAAGTTGAGGTACCAAGCTGGCACTGGAGCCTTTCTTGGTGGCTTAATGTTCTTGATTCCCCTGAGGAATTGCCTTAACAAAGGATGTGAAAACACAGGCGGATCAGTGTTATATCTAGCTGAGATAGCTGAAGCATGTATCTTTATGGAGGAATATGAGAGTCCATTCTGTAGCATATCTGCCAAATATTCCAGGATGAGTGGGATATTCAATAATGATGCATCATGTCCCTTGCTGGTATTCCAAATGCTGAATCTTTTCCATTTTGCTAAGTAAACCTTTCTGGTGGATGGTCTTCGAGCTTCTGTTAATATCCGCTGAACTTCCTTGGAGAGAGATAGATTGAGGTTATTCATGGGATCTCCCAGGCTGTTAGCTGCAGTGTCTGAAGGTTTGGATGCACTGTTTTGAAGTTGTGTTGAGTCAAAAGTAGGGGCCATTGGGGAAGGGCCCACCTTTTGTTGTGACATATGCTCCGTAGTAGTGGGTACCAGTGTTGTCTTGGCCAGTCTGGAGCTATTAGGATCCCCTTGGGCCTCTCTGCTTTGATCTTTAGTAATACTGTGGTCATCAGTGGCAGAGGTGGGAATGCATAGATTTTTAGAAAGTTCCAGCTGAATGAAAGAGCATCTATTTTCCAAGCTTGTGGATGGTATGTCCTTGAACAGAATTTTTGTAGATGATGGTTGAGGTGGGAGGCAAATAGATCTACTTCTGGCCTGCCCCATGTCGAGGTGAGTTGTGTGAAGATTTTGGATGTAACCTCCACTTTCGTGTGGATCTATGAAATTCCTGCTTAGGCTGTCCGCCAGCACATTGTCTTTGCCTGAAACAAACTGGGATTGCAACTGTATGTTTAGGCTCAGTGATTTTTCCCAAAGATTCATCGTCAGTCTGCAAAGGGGGTAGGAATGGGTGCCCCCTTGCTTGTTTATGTACCACATCACAGTGGTGTTGTCTGTCCGTATAAGTAGATGGCCTTGCTGAAGTTGTTGTCGAAAGGCCTCGATGGCATGCATTACTGCCAGCATTTCCTTTTGGTTTATATGCAGATGTGTTTCCTTTGGAGACCATTGTCTTTGTATACATGTGCGCCCCCCATCCAAGGTCTGAGGCATCTGTGGTCATGGTCTGTGTTATCTGAGGTTTTTTGAATGACATACCTGTGTTTGCCTGGCTTACCGAGGCCCACCATAGGAATTCCTTTTGTAGGCATGGAATGAGCGGTATGATTGTCTCTAGGTTGTTGCTGTGCTGAGACCATAGGCTTTTTAGGTACCATTGAAGCTTTCTCATGTGTAGTCTTGCTAATGGAACCAGGAGAATGCAGGATGCCATGTAACTCAGGGCCTGTAGGAATCCCCTTGCAGTCATCTGGGTGAGTTTTTCCAAACCTTTGAAATAATGAGTTAACTTCTCTTGCTTGTCTTCTGTCAGGTAAGCCATTTGAGAGGCTGTGTCTAGATTGGCTCCTAAGAAGGTTATTTGCTGGGATGGCTGAAGTCTTGACTTTTGGAAGTTGACTGTGTATCCCAGAGCCTGTAGCAAATGTATGACATAGTTCAAGTTTTTTGTCGAAATCAATTTGTCGTCCGTTTGTATGAGGCAGTCGTCCAGGTATGGGTAAATTTGGATCCCCTGGAGCCTGCAATGAGCAATTACTGAAGCCAGGCATTTTGTAAATACTCTGGGCGCAGTAGATAAGCCAAATGGCAATGGTGAGAATTGATAATGCTCTGGCCCTGCAAGAAATCTGAGGTATCTTCTGCAGCTGTGTCTGATAGGGACATGCAGGTATGCCTCCTTGAGGTCCAGAGTAATCAGCCAAGACCCCTTGCCCAGCATGGGAAGGAGTTGCTGTAGAGTCAGCATTTTGAACTTTGGTACTATGAGAAAAGTGTTTAATGCGGACAAATCCAGTATTGGTCTCCATTGAGTTTCTTTTCTTGGAACAAGGAACAGTCTTGAGTAAAACCCCTGGCCTTGTTCTTGTTGTGGAACTTTTTCTATTGCTTTGATCTGAGCAAGCAGAGAAATTTGCTTGATAGCCTCTGCCCTCTGGTTTTGTGGTAGGTTTGGCATGCCTTGTTTTCTTGGTAAGGTATGAAAGTGGAACCTGTAACCTTGGTCTATAATGTCCAAAATCCATTTGTCCTTTGTCAATCTGTGCCAATTGTCTGAAAACAGAGATAATTTTCCACCCAAGGGAGCTTCTATTTGCTCCTTGGTCAGTGGAAGTAGAGGAAAGTCATTGAGATTGTCCCTGTGGGGCAGGGGAGACCCCTGTGTCACTTCTTTGGTTTGCTGGTTGCAATTGTCGTCCCCTGTAAGAACCTCTGTATTGTCCTCTTCCTCGGCCACGCCTGTTTTTACCCCTTTGAAATCTTTCAGGATTACGAAAGGACCAGTTTTTAGAAGGCCAATTCCTGCTGAATCTGGGTGGCTGAACCTGGAGGAAATCTTTGACCGTCTGAACTGATTTTGCTTTTTCCTCGATGAACTTTAACACATCTTTAGCATTAGTACCAAAAAGCTTGTTCTTTTCCAAAGGTGCATCAAGAAGTTTTGCCTTTACATGATCTGGTAGAGGTTGTTCTTTTAACCATGCATGTCTACAAATGACCGCCCCTGTCATAGCTGCCCTACATGAAGCTTCCAATGCATCATATCCACACTGCAGAAAGTGATTGCTGACTTGCTGAGAATTATGTACAGCTTCCTGCAAAGACTTCCTGTCTAAAGGTTCAGGAGAGGCCAATGTTTTCTGTAAATCATCTAACAGGTAATAATCCTGATATTGAAACATATGAAAGAGGCAATTCAGAGCTCTCATAGATAAAGTAGTGGAGGTGTAAACCTTTTTCCCCCATCTCTCTAATGACCTAGCTTCCCTGTTGGAAGGCAAGGGATTTTTGGAGGTGGATGCTGAAACCCCTACCCTTGGGTCCCTGAGAAATAGTTTCTAAATCAACAGCATGGGCCCTAAAGAAATGAGAATGTGTTTCTGGGACCCTATAATATCTGTCTGGCTTGGCTGGGGCAGGAGGAAGAGTATCCGGGGTGACACTGGAGTCAGAGTATAGGTCATACAAAACATCAAGCACAGGAGGTATAGCCAGGGGCCTGTGTTGGGGCTTTTTAAGGAAGGTTCGAAGGCGCTTTCTGGAATCAGAATATCCCTGGCCTTGCCACTTAAAATGTTCCCTCATGGTATGCAGAACTTCCCCAAAAGAAATATCCTCAGGAGGGGAGGCCGAGGGGATGGAATCCTCTGCATCCGAGTCCTCATAGGTCTGGAAGGGCTCTTCCTGGCCATCAGGAGTGAACAGAGTCCTCAGAATCTTCATCTGAAGGGATAGGGTCAGAGGGTTCAACCCGGGGCCTCTTGTCAGGAGGAGGCTGGGATCCTCTCTCAGGATGGGCCTGTGAACCTCTAATCATGGAAATTAAGTCTGCGGCCATAGTCATGATTTGTGTTTCAGGAGTAGGCTGAGGTAAGGCCTTAACAGTAAGGTGCTTGGTCTTGCTGGCTGCCTTAGCGTGTGTAGGCCTTAACAGACATGGCCACAGGAGGCCTAGCAGCCCCACGTGCAGGAGTGACCTTATCTACAGCAATGGTCTCGGGCATTTACTTGGTTTCAGTATCCGGAGGAAAATCTATAACTGGCGTCGGTGTGGCCTCCGGTATCGGAGGTGTCGGTGTCTTCGATTCGGAGCGGTGAAATAACCGTCTCAGGGGAACCGGAGCGGTAGGTTTTGGCGTGGAGTCGGTGGAAGACGCGGGCCAAGGATGTCAGTCCCGGTCTTTTCGTTTCTTAGGAGTCTGCGATGTCGGAAGTTCCGACGGCATTGTATAAGCAAATTTATCGCCGAAAAAGTCTTCAGCGAACTCCGCCCAGCGCCTAAGAGTGCGCTTATTGAAGTGAGCACAGGCGACACAGGCCGAGACGTCGTGGTCTGGGCCAACACAAGGAAGACAGTAAGAGTGGAAATCCTTATCAGGTATTTGTTTACCACAAGACAGACAATTGTTAACTTTTTCAGTAATTTCTGACATCGGCTGAGGCAAGAAAGGTCCCCAATGGGGTAGCTTTTGATGACTTCGGATTCGAAGAATACAGGAGCTGACCGACCGGCACTTGCGAACTGCTTCTGCTTCGGGCACCGCACGGCAAGAAAGACTGAAGAAAATGACGTCGGCTGATGCTTATATACTCCAGCCGCTCTGACTTCGGAGAGAAATGCGACATCAGCCGACGTCGGACCCAGACTTTGGAATGCGGCCGACCGAGGGCTGCCTGAGGCAGGACAACCCATATGTTATGACTGCAGTTGCATTCTTGAAGGACATCCTTAAGTATCTCAAAGGAATCTATAAAGTCTAAATAATTAATGAGTTCAAAATTAGAATATCTGAATAATAAGATGAAATTTCAAGATGCAAGGAAAATATATGAAAAAGCATTGCTTTACTTACAGAGTAATGGACAATTCAAACAGCATTTCTCTAAGTAATTGGGTCAAAAATGCAACAAATTCACGGATGAATGTGACAAAACACAAGGCTGTTCTTGAAAGGGATAGTCATAGAAGGAAAAATACTGGATATGCGAGATTTCAACTTGCCCACTAAGCAGGGAATGGCTGTACCAAAAAGGCCATACAGCCTTATATGCTACTTAAAACCTACATTACTGATTTCTCACTATGCCTGTCCTTCCCTAGATTAATTCCCCTAACATGTTTTTACAGATAAGTGCTTTCTCTGTCAGAGGGTTGTAGTCTTTTGTTGCTGCTGAGCAGACTGTTATCCTTCCTGTATACCCCTCATGATTCCATGGTGATGCAGAGGTAGCGTTGTTGCCTCACAGCAAGAGGTTCTCCCGTTCGATTCTCGGCTTGGGTTGGGAGTGCCTTCTGTGTGGAGTCTGCATGTCCTCCCCGCGGTTGAGTGGGCATTCGAAAGATATGCATTGAATGGGTATGCCTTCGTTGAAGGTTGGGCGTCGGGCTGGCAACTCGACACCATAAAAAAAAAACAACTGCCGATCATTAGCGGACCGCAGTTCAGCTGTGGTGACCCCTAACCGGGAAAAGCGGAAAGACAAACAACAGCATACAAGACCACTGCTGAACTGATTCTGCTGCTCCAGTCTGAGTATCCGATGCACTTCTGTTTAAATTCCAGTGCGAGTCTTTTTACTATTGGGAAAGAGGAAGTTCTCCTGACCCATGTAATCCAACACTGCAGATCAGTTTTAATGACACATATCGGTTGTACATCTAAACTATTCATAATGGTAAATAGCACCACAGCAAGTGTCAGACAAATGCCAAAACTCAACTTCAACACAGATATAATTTGCTATACTTACTAGTACAGGCTAATGAATGCTGGTCAGATGGTGCTCGGTAGAAGCCATCTTTACATGGACAAAAAGTGGAACCTTCGTTTTCAGATCGGCTATTGGCAGGGCACATCGTGCAGTTGACAGTTTCTAGAGAGTCTTTGTAGTATCCCAGCTGGCAGGCTAAAATGAAAAACATTTCAGTTTAAACAAGAAATTAAATGTTGAATAAATACATTCTGAAATACAATCAAATGGTATACTGAAACAAGAATCCAGTTTAGTATTGCCACATGAAGATCCATGAAAACCTGATTCAATTCTGAAATTACACAGCTGGGAAAGAACTAATAAAACCAACATTAAGTTGTAAAATATATATACTATCTGACCACCATGTGATAAGGACATAATTAAAAGAGAAATGGGAAGGGGGGGGGGTTGAATCCCACCTCTTCCAACCAGCTATGAAATCGCTGTGAGGAACAGAAGGGAGATTGCATCCAGATGCTATTACTACTAAAATTTTTTTTTCTGTAGATAGGGGATATGGCGTCTGGAATCCACTCCACTGACCACCAGTAAATTTACCTTTAATCTGAAATACAATGGCCATCAAAGGCATGGTCTTGAGTCCCACTACTGGTACTATAAAAACTGCAAGAAGAGTCTTCACTGGATATTTGAAATGACCCTTAAGGATATACCAGTGTTCCAGCTACATGGCATCCGAATGTCCATTACATTTTAAGTCTTTATGGGCACATTCAGGCCAAGAAAGCCAACCCCCACTAACTGCACAGAAGCATACTTCAGTCTTTTTTGACCTCTTCAGTACAATACAAGTTGATTGTTTGACTATACTTTTAGAAACACAGAGCTTAATTTTTTTTTAGAATGGAGCGGTGCATCTAGGACGCCCACTATACATATCAGGGGAATGTCCAAATGTGGGCATTGTTCCCAGTGCCCCTCTATTTTAGAAGGTGAATATATATGGTTAAATGGGGTGGGTACTATCAAGTGCCCCAGGAAATGTAATTTTGAAACAAAAATGGTGGTCTACTTGGCCTTATGCTTGATGTGCAGGTCATTTTGTATAGGTAAAACTGAAAGACAGAATATATGAACAGTTAAGAGAAATAAAAAAAAACAAGAACAGAAGAACACATTATGGAGATGCATTCAAAAAATGAAGGGCATAAACTTGTTTTCTTTTTATTGTAAATGTCCTTGAGTGGCAACTAAAAACTAATGCCACTAGTCCAAAGGGGCTTAATGACTAGATTTCTATTAGTAGTCTTCTGAAGTTAAAATCACTTACCGGTTAGGAATATTGCCATGGACGGTGTAGGCATTATTTTTTTTTTCATTTTTTCAGCTATGTTATTTCTTCACATTTGTACTTTGTTTATAACTCAAATGTATGAATTTTGGTTTTTCCCTATTTTTTTAATTAACTTGATTGATGAGTTTTCGGGGGGGGGTGTTACTAACACTATTGAAACTTGGTGTGTATGTGTGCATCTTTTAACTCTGACATCCCGTGCATGTTGTGGGACGAAAGCAATTGTGGATTATTAAACAAGTTTTTGTTTTTAACCTGTGGTCATTGGTGGTTTCTTCATATTATACAGGGATTACTTTTTGAGTTCATTTCTGTGGTGGTGACACAAGCTCCTGGCTTTTGTTGTTTAAAGACAACAGTGCTTTTAGCATTTAGTTTCAGCCTGTTTTCTCAGCACCAGCTATTAATATGCATTAGTTCATGTCACAGCTCCTGCATATCTGAAGGGGATACAAGTATGCTACCCAGTTTATAATCATCTGCAAACTTGGTTAACCACATAACCCAGTTTTTGAATAGATTTGGAGATCAGATGAGTACATGCTGAACAGCAGAGGAGGTCCTACCACAAATCCCAGAAGGATCCCACTGGTTCATGCTCTCCGAGGACATGCCTGCCACCGTCACAGTGTGGGTTCTGTCCAGACAATTCCTTACCTATCTAACTACATAAGAATCAGCCGGAAGCGCATTTACCTTGATTATGTTAGTATGTGGTAAAGTATCAAATGCCTTGGCAAGCTTAAGGTATGCTGTTTAGAATGTGCAGTGTCATTGGAATTGGTTAACAGTTTACATGTGTTCTTCAAACTTGTAGAAAGCAATGTGAATATATTCTGTGAGGTCATGAAAAAGTAAGGAGAAAGAAAACCACAGCCATGTGCTACCAGGACTGTATAGCGATGCAGACAGAACTGTTTGCATTCTTTGCATGAAGGCAGACTCATTAAAGGAGGTTGTTAAGCTCTTGCAATAACATCCATTGCTATCACTGCTCTTTAAAGCTTTATGGAAAGGATATAAAAAGAATGGTTATAACAGTGTACATTTTGGGGACCTAGCAGGGTTACCTCTTATTTACAGATATTCAGTCCTTTTGGCTTCATCTCACACAATGACACTACATATCCTCAGACTTGCATGATTCAATGATGAGGATGAAATGGATAGAAAAGGGATAATCATTTCCAAGGCCAATCTCATGGAAAAGTGCTGGATTGCTCTGTTCACGGAGAGTTGCGGAGGATGACAGTCAACCTTTGCAAGTTTAAAGTACCATGGCTACTGTTTAAGAATGATGGAAAAAGGGAAAGCAGCAGCAGATTCAGGCAGTGACCATAATCTTGGTAGGTGCTAACTGTTCAGCAGTGAAAGCTCCCTGACGAAACAAACATTCATTTTAAAATGTTATCGAATATAATTCCTATCCTCATCTATGGTACAGTGCCAAGAGAAGTGGTCACTGAACAAACTCAGAGGCATGAGCTATGGAAATTATGTTTCTTAGCAGGGTCAGTCTGCTTACTTGCAGTGATAAGATGGAGAGTACTATAACTTATAAAAACCTCGAGATCAGTACCTCTGCACATGCAGACTAAGAAAAAACAAATAATCTTATAGTTATGATCCATATGGACTTGTCTTAGGCATGACATAATGGGACAAGGCCCCAGGGCAGACATAGAACATGATGAAAGGACTGCATTCACTCATGCGGTTTAGTAGTGCTTACAGATTTCCCAAGGATAATTTGAAATCCATAACTGGAAAAACACAAGTTTGGTCTGATCTGCTTAGCCTGATGCCACTGCAGCCTCCACCAAAGGAAAATGGAGGAAAGTAAAGTGGAGTGTTCTGATTAAATACAGCCATATTCAAATTGAGAGCAATACTTGCACAAACAGAAAAACTGTCAGTTCCCTGAAACCAGGGACTAATTTATATCCCACAGAAACTTAGCAAACTGTCAGTGAATTTTGCATGGAGTGAAGGACAACAGCCCAGCCCCCTCAAAAAAAAAAAATATCCTATGGCAATCATAAATCACAGACTTCCTTAATGAATGCCTGTCTTACCCGCCTTCCTTCCCCCCACACTTAAAAAAAAATTGTATGGGGTTATGTGCAAATACAAAGAAAGAGAGAGAAATACACTGATGAAATTTCCACAAATGAAATACAACACTGATGAAATTTCCACAAATGAAATACAACAACTGGTAAGGTACAGATGGGCTTCTGCCTTTTTATACTATGCAAAGATCCAGAAACACGAAATGCAGGACCAGTCTTTTTAACCAACAAACATTTACTAATATTTTTAGACAAAAGCTCTTATAGGCAGCGGTGGTGCATCAGTTAGCGTTGTCGCCTCACAACAGGTTCTCGCATTCGATTCTCGGCTGGAGCACCTTCTGTGTAGAGTCTGCATGTCCTCCCCATGGTCGAGTGACATTAAAGACATGCGGGTAGGTGCATACATGAATGGGTGTGCCTTCTTTGAAGGTTAGGCGTCGGGCTGGCAACTCTGCACCGTAAAAATCCACTGCCAATCATTAGCAGACCAGAGTTCCACTTTGGCGACCCCTAACCGGGAAAAGCCAAAAGAAGAAAATGAAGACGATGAAAGCTCTTGTGTACATTAAGACTTCTTCAGATACATTAAGCTAACTAACCACATGATTTAAATATCCCAGGCTGACATCACATGACTACACTGTTCGTTAAATATAATTTATTAAAGGCACAACCCCCATTAAAATATAAAAATCAAAAATTTATATGAAGACCATCAAACTTACCAATACATAGCCATCCTAAAAATAAATTGAATATAATAAATTAACGCTTCATCTTATTATTTATCTGGAATAAGCTTTTAACTTTAGCAGGAAGTAATAGAGGACATTTCATTTAACCCTGGAAAACTTACACAAAGTTTGAATTCTAATTCGGTTTTTCTATTTTCTAGCCCCCAGAAGTGAGAGAGGTATTTTATTTTTAATAGCAAATGTGTTTCCTCATGGTACTTATACACTAGGTACCTGGATTACATAGGTTCATAGGAGGTTACAAGGCTACTGGCCCTTGGGCCTTTATAAGCCTAGCTATGTTATACCCTTGTTCCCTTAATGGCCAAGTTGTATGGCCTATATTTGCATTTTTATTGTATGGAGGGATGAAGGTGGAAAAATCCCTGAGTTTTTTGAATATATTAATAGCTTTACTGTAATAGTGGGAAGGAAAAAAAACTTATTTCAATGTTATGATATCAACGAATAAAACCAATAAGAGCATGATTTCTGAAATTTACAGAAAACCAACATTAACTACTGTCTTTTTTTGCACTAAGAAATGACAATTCATAAAGGACAGTTTGTCCATGCAGCCTGTATAGTTTCCCTTTAAGATGAATTTATGAAATAATGTGGAATGTTGAAGAATGTGTTTCTTAGTAGGGGATATCCAGATGTAATTTATTTAACAATTTAATGGATGAAGTTATGTAAAGGAATGGTTATTACATTCCAGTTTTGAAGGGGGAGATTGAGAATGACAAACAGAATAAGATGGGCAATGAGGTTGCCAATAAAATTTTGGAGAAGATACCTCAAAGGAACATATTTGACTAAAGTTAACTTATTATTACTCAAGAGTTATTCCTTGAATAGTGAACTAATTAGGATGGTTATAAATAAAAATTGGAATCTTGTGAATGCTACTATAAGGTAAGAAATAAACCAATGTTGAAGTCTCAAAATATTTTTGACTCTACTAGTGGAAATAATTATGATAAACATTTTATGTCCAAATGCGGGTGCTATTAATATTATAAATGTATGTATTTAGGTGGCATGTTTACTATTAAAACTAATAGTTTTAAAGTTACATGAAGATATAATTGTAATACACAGGGTGTAGTATATATGGCTTTATGTCCAGAATATCATGGATTTTGTGTGTAAAAAATTGAGCGGAGATTAAGGGAGAAGGTTTATGAACATATATATGACATTAAAAAAGGTAAAACAATAACTGCATTGTATACATTATGGATTTTTCCCAATCATGAATTTAAGTTTTGTATTTTGGAAAAAATAAATAATCTGAGGGGAGGCCCCTGGAATCTTACATTAGAGAAAAAAGAACAGCTATGACAGATAAGGCTGAATGCAAGAAATTTTCCAGGGTTACAGAAAATGTCTACAATTACCTACCTGTTAAAAGCTTATTCCAGATGAATATTTTTTTAAGATGAAGAGCTAATTTATTACATTTAAATTTATCTTTAGGATGGGTATGGATTGATAAAATATATATCAAAACCATCAAAGTTATTTTGATTTTTATACTTAAATGGGGATTGTGCCTTTAATAAATTGTATTTAACAAACATTGTAGTTATGTGATGTCAGCCTGGAATATTTAAATTGGGTGGTTTGCTAGTTTAATGTATCTGAAGAAGTCTTAATATTTTCAGGCAAAAGTGCTTATATACATTACTAAACTGTTGTTGGTGAAGGAGACTGGTCTTGTGTTTTGTGTTTCTGGAGTTTTGCAGTTTGTGTTTACAGTTAAATTACTATGCAAAGATCATATATTTCTCACTCTACCATCTACATAACCTTTGCAACTCCAAACAGGTTGCTTACATTGCAGAAACAAGCAAAATTAAAACATACACCACCATAACCCAAACCCAAAAACCCTAAAGACTTGAGACCATTTTCAATCCTACCCACCCTGGTAAAAATCTTTGAAAAACTAGTGTTCAACCAAATTATAGAGAATACCCAAAAATACGTCTTCTTTCCATACCAACACAGATTCTTAGCTTGCCATGGTACATTTACTACCCTGTGCACCCTCATCAATGACATCAGAACATGGACAAGAGACTTCTAACAAGTGCTGCCTTTAAATGGTCTGATAAAGGCCTTTCACTTGGTGGGCCATCAACTTTTGTTAAACCTTCCTTACCTCAGCTGGAATTAGCCAAGACTCTCTTCCATGGTTCGAAACAAAGATCTATCTTCCCCCACCTCTACTTTTCTTAATATTTATTAATTACTTACCCATGGAACACCTGAGTTCACAGTCATTCTACACACAGATGGCATGGTCATCTACATATCAAAATCTTCCCTCTCCATCATCAAAACAGAACTTTACAACTGTTGCCTATTCTCTAACCGGCTACTCAAAAATAAACATCTACTTAATACAAAGAACACAAAAACATATGATCTTTGCTACCCAGCAAAATAAGTTCACACAATCATCACCAAACGATCCATTCAACTTATCAACCACATACCCTTAGAAATAACTCACGTCAACTGTATACCTGACTTAACCAGAACCTAAAACTGTATACCTGACTTAACCAGAACCTAAAACTTAAAATCAAGTCTCTACCACTAAATCAAAAGCCCAGCTCAATACTTTTGTTCTCTAAAAAGATCCCACATTTCCTCTCCACTAATACCACAGCAGCCAAAGGGAAGGGAAATCTGATGTCTTAAAGTAGAATATGGCCCCCAATCAGAGCCAATGCTTCAAAAAATCCCGACCTCTTTCCAAACCACAGCTAACAATATATGCATGTTCATCACCCTGACACCCAAAAGAGATATTCTCTGAAATATTCTTCCAAAGGTAAAATGGTTTTCAGTTAAACAAAGCTGCACTCCATTCCTAGCATCTCTTAACCATAAAAACTTAAATCTACAGACCTTCCATTTTTTCCAACAGATTTACTAAAAGATACAGAGCTATAAACTAAGATCAGAAGCCCACAAAACCTCCTCCTTTACTTATCTCTAAGAACAGATTTCATGGTGCCGACCAAACTTTCTCAACACTAGCCTCTTGCATATTAGAATCCTTCCCATCCACTCAAACAATTATCCCCCTTCCTATAAAGCCTTTTGTACCAAACTTAAAAACAAATGAACTGAATTATGAAGCCCTCTGTGAGGTCTATACAACAAACAGCATGACTTAAACCCAACCGTCCATCTACGCTTTCATCTTCTTTATGCCATAACTTCTACTTTATACACAGTCTTCCCCTACCCCCATTCAATAAATACACACACACACACACACACACACACACACACACACACACACACACACACACACACCCCTTTCACCCTACCTTAAGTTTTCCTTTCTTCTACCTAACCACTTCTCTTGTACACTAAATTATTTATACTGTATATATTCAATATTTAGTACATATGCTGCATTCTACTTTTTCTTTCAGTTTAAACACTGATCATGGTTGCATATAAATAAACACACACACAGATATAATACACAATTTTATACATATTACACAAACAGACACATATATACAGAGAAACGTACATTTTTTATAGCACTGACAACTTGTTTGTAAAACATTTATTCATCATCATGCATGCATCTGTCTAAAACGGTCAACTTTATCATCTTTTGTCTATTGAAGTCTCCTGGGCTGAGCCTGACAATGGTCCATTTGGACCAGTGTTCAATCAAGTTAACAAAGGAAAATATAGTTACATGAAGTCACCCGATAACGTGCTAAGTGCACACACTGCAAAAATGTACAAAGATTATCCACTGTATATCTTTTGGTAAACATAACCATATCGTGATGGGAATATCACCGAACCATTTACCAAACAGTGTTTAAAAGTTACTGCACCTGCATTGTACTATATGTAGCACCTTCATTAAGTCTGAGGTAATGTGCAAGTCCTATGTAGTTGTACAGAACTGAATAACATTTTACTTACTAAACCAACAAAAACATTTATTTAGCTTATGAATTTGTTAGCTGGATAAGCCTTCCGGACGCAAATGTCCCTTTTTCAAGGGTGACCCGGGAGCACTGTCTGGTTAAGTGACTTTCTCAGAGTCACAGTGTAGTCAAATTGAGGTGGAAGAAATCAAATGTTGTACCCTTTGGTTACTGTAAGCAACTCATTAAACAGTTCAGATCCTATTACCTATGACCACAACATGCCACATTTCTCTAGTAGTAGTACTAAACAAATATACTGCAGTGATAGAAGTAACACTGTGTAAACTGGATGTTCACACAATACATCACAGCAAAACTGTATTGGACCAGCACCGCAATAAAGTAGCAATATTGTGACCAACTTACATAGGTTCATACTAGGCTATCTGCCCAAGGGCATTTATAAGAGCCACCCCTTTAGTTTGGAGGATACTATGCCCATTATTTTGCTGTGCCTCTGTCAAGCAGTGACACTGAGATAATCCCTGGGGTATATCTGCGATCTCCCATCCATTGGTCAAGATTTCTCTTGAACAAGGCCAGTGCTCTGCCTCACATGTACCGGGATTTTGTTCCACAGCATAGGAGTCTCTGGGTGATGAATCTGTCCCTCCAGCACTCCTATTAATAACCGTGTCAAGGTTTAAGTCTTGTAGTTCTGAGGGATCTAGATTTTTTGAGGTGAAGCATGTTCATCAATTCTGGGTTGGACATGGCCTTGTATGTCAGGCACAGGTCACCTCTGAGCAGGCAGGTAGCGACGGTACTGAATAGAGCTGAAGTTCCTTCAGTCGGGCAGCATAGGACATATTTTTGAGACCCTTTATCCTTTTGGTGAGGAACTTTTGGGGCCTTTCCAGTTACTGCAGGTGTATGGGGCATTGTACTCAATCATTGGTCTGATGAGTGATGAGTACAGGGGATGATGACTTCCCTTGATCTAGATGTGAATCCCTTCATGATCAGGTGGGCAATGTAGAAGGTCTTCCTAACTACTTTGGCAACGTGAGTGTCAAATGAAAGGTTACTGTCAACCTGGGTACACAGATCCCTGATAACCTCTTCTGTGCTTAGTGGGTTATATGGTAGCTAGTAACCTTGTTTTTCCCGGCGGTATGACTATGCATTTTTTGGCGTTTAACTTTAGGCCATGGCTCTGGCACCAGTTATCCGTTTCTATAAGACCCTTCTGAAGGATATCAGTGTCAGATGTGTTCTCAACATCTGAGTGAAGTGCAGGATCTCAATTACTAGCAGGCTAATACTGTAAAACTATTTCACAATTTCTACACAGATGCACTAAAGTAAATGAAGGAGGAAAAATGACTTGGAGAGGATGTACTGATCATCACACAAAAATGGAGAAAAAAGTACTTTGAAATACTACGACATTACACATTCTTAAAATTTTCAAAAGTGGCAAGTCACAATTTTAAGGTGAATTTTGGGGGAAATAAATAAGTGCAGCGTATCCTCCTCAGAATACTGGTCCTAAATCTGCCTCATGCTGTATCACCAGAGTTTAAAGTCAATTATGATTGTCCATCATTGATTGTAGTGTATAAAGGAAATGTAAATAAGACCATTGTGTTTCAATGTCCTAAAATAGGAAAGACAACCTCGAAGGAGGAGATTACTTCCAGCCAAACATCTTTTCCCAACAGGCCAAAAACATTTCTCCACACCAATCAATTAACATAATTTTAAAGTAGAGAATGTGAGCAGATCTTATTTCAAATGTAAATTCCTCCTCCTGCATACCCTAGTGTGAAAAAAGTCTCGACCCAGCTTAGAATTCATAACCCTCAAATGCAGTATCAACTGGTCATTTCTTTTTATCATGCGCTCCAGAATAGTAATATCTAGTGTACCTCTCAGCGACTCATTCTGAAGACATTTAAAAAGCCATGCTGATACCAACAGAAAGCAGAACTGCAAGTGAACAAGCATTTCTCAGATAATAAAAGAATGTCATTTGGTCTTGATAAATATGCAAAAGCAACCTTTAAAGCTTGAAAGCTGTGACACCAAGAATATATCAGGTTCTTTTATATCACAATCCTATCACAGACTGAGCAGGAGGGAGTGTATAAATATTTGGGAACTGATGAAGGATCAGCAATAAAACATGAACAAATGCGAATAGAATTTAGTGAGGAATATTTTAGAAGACTAAAATTAACACTGAAAACAGCCCTGGCATATAGGATCAAAGTCCAGGTTATAAACCGATCTGCCCTTCCTGTTCTTACAATTTTTGTTTGATTGACCGTCCCCAAAAGGTAATAGATCAGTTAGACAGGAAAACAAGTAAAACGCTTCATGCTTATCAAATGATTTATAAAAATCAGTGTAAACCAAGATTATATATTACCCATTTTAAAGGAAATATGGGCCTCCTCGAAACTGATCACATGTACAGATCTGCATTCTTAGGACTGCATACATCTACTAACCTCACAAGACCAAAACATTGAAAGTTTTAAAACATGAGGAGAACAAGTCTACGATGACTTCCAAGCTTAGCTTAGCAGAAGCATAATCAGTGTCAAGTAGGAATGGAAATCTAATCTACAAAACAAAGAAAGAATTTTAGGTGAAGGATCAGGTGAGAAGGCAAGAAATGTGGAAAATGCATAAATATACTTGCAAGTACAGAAAACTCCTAGAACAACTTCATGTTGATCAGGATCTAATGCAGGAATGGTTAAGTAGAGGTGAATTTAAACCAAAAGACAAAAGGTTAATATTGGCTGCCCAGGATAGTGGACTACATACACATTAGTTTACAAAGTCCTTTGAACATGTTGGAGAAACATACAAATGCATGTTTTGTAAAACAGAATTGGAAACAGTCACATATCTTGTTGCTGGGTGTGACACTCTAATGGCAGAAGGCTTGTGTACTAAAAGGCATAATAATGTGGCAAGACTGTTGCACTGGGGATTGTGCAAACATTATAATACTGAAGTAGCTGCGAAAAGTAAAGTTGTGTACACTTACCATAAATGTAGATGTTTGAGTGTATTCACTGTTGCAGTCATCACACTTGGGTTATCTGCCTGCAGGTAACCCTCAGTCAGCCCGAATACCAGAGACTTAGTATTTCTGCTTTGGATTCTGTCGCTCCAGGACTGATGTCAGGTAGTCAGGGGTATAAAAACAGGCAGCTGACACTATTACATCAGTTTTTCTTGCCCCAAATGTCAGGAGCTCCCAATAGGGAGCTAGGCTATGGCTGGGGCAAACACCACCAGTAAAAAGTAAATACCAATACCCCTGAAAAGGGTGGGGGGGTTAGTAAAAGGCATAGAGAGTTTAGAGAGAGAAAGAGAGAGAAAACCTGGGGGCTGAAGGAAGGGAAACCAGGACTGCAACTGTGAATACACTTGAACATCTACATTTATGGTAAGTGTACACAACTGTACTATGTTCTTCATGTTTCACTGTTGCAGTCATCACTGAAGAAGGGTGGAGGCAGTCAAGAAGAGGAAGGGCTGGCTAGAATGCCTTGCAAGACTGCTGTTGCAAAACCTGCCCTGGATTTTGAAAAGATAGGCAGGTGGTAATGCTTGGTGAAGGTGTGTTCAGAACTCCAGTTAGCAGCTTCCAGGATGTCCCTGGAAGGGACTCACTCGAGGAATGCTGTAGAGGTAGAAGTTGCCCTAGTGGAATGTGTTCTGACCCCCTGAGGGGTAGGTTCCCCATGGTGCTTGTAGCAGAAATGGATGCAATGTGCTATTCATTTTGAAACAGTTTGATTTCAAATGGCCTTGCCTTCTGCCCCTGTTGCAAAGCTGACTAGTAACTGGTCAGATTTTCTGAAGGGCTTAGTCCTATCAAGGTAGAATCTGAGCTGTCTGTGCACGTCCAAAGAGTGCAGGATCCTTTCCTCTTTACTTTGAGGATTAGGGAAGAAGGTAAGCAAATGGATAGATTGGTTGAGAGCTACACTGGACACCACTTTAGGCATAAAGGAAGGGTTAGTCCTGAGGGAGCCCCTGTCAGCATGGAAAATAATGAAGGTTTCCACAGCCATAAGTGCTTGTAGCTCAGACACTCTTCTAGCTGAATTGATGGCCAGAAGCAATGCTGTTTTCCAAGAGAGGAATTTTAACTCTACTGATGCTGCAGGCTCAAAGGGGGGTAGCGTGAGTTTTTCAGTAAAATGTTAAGGTCCCAAGCCAGGGTGGGTGCTCTTCTTGGTGGCCTTAAGTTGTTTGCCCCTCTCAGGAACTGTTTGATAAGAGGGTGAGAAAAAAGAGAGTTGGCTCAGTGTTTAAGGAGCCAAAATGGCAGAGGCATGAATCTTAATGGAGGAGAAGGATAGGCCTCTGTGGAGTAGATCTGCTAGGTAATACAGGATTTGAGGCACAGAGGGCAGAGTTGTGCCCTCTCTTTAGATTGAATCCAGGAGCAGTACCTTTTCCAGTTATCAGCATAGGATTTCCTTGTACTGGGTCTTCTGGCTTCAAGGATGACGTCCAGCACCTGTTTGCTTAGGCTGGTTACTGGGGGAGAAATCAAGGAATAAGCCAGGCTGCAAGATTTAGGGTTTGCAGTTTCGAATGCATGATCTGTCCTCCCTGCTGAGAGAGCAGGGTTGGGTTCTGGTGTAGGTACCAGGGTGGAACAGAGGACAGGCTGCCCAGGAGTGGGCACCAGTGTTGGCGTGGCCAGTCCGGGGCAATTAGAATTGTCCTTGGCTTGTCCTGTCTTATCTTGAGCAATACTCTTGAGAGGAGGGGCAGAGAAGGAAAGGCATAAATTGAGAGATTTACCCACTGGAAGGATAGGGCATCCACTTTCCAGACCCTGCTGTGAGGTGTCCTGGTGCAGAATCTTCTGAGCTGGTGATTGTAGGGGGAGGCAAAGACATCCACCTCTGGTGTCCCCATTTCTGAATCAGAAGGTTTAAGGTGCATAGCTCTAGTTACCAACCGTGTGGGTCTAGGAGATTTCTGCTTAAAGCGTCTGCCAGTGAGTTATGTTTGCCTATCAGGAATTGAGCTTGCAGATCTACCTACATGTCCAAGACCATGTTCCACAGGGCCATGGCTAGCCTGCAGAGTGGGTCCCCCCTGCTTGCTGATGTACCACATAACTGTGGCATTGTCTGTTTTTATTAGCAGGTGTCCTGGTGAGAGTAGGGATCTGAAAGCTGTCAGTGCATACTGCACAACTAGCATCTCTTTCTGGTTGATGTGCAGATGCATTTGACTTGGGCTCCAGTGGACCTGAATGCACTTGCCATCCATGTGTGCCTTCACCCCAGGCATAGTCTGATGCATCTGTGGTTAGGGTCTGGGTGGCGTGGGGTTGGGTAAAGGGCAGTCCCTTGTTGTGGATGCATGCCGTTGCCCACCAAAGAAACTCTGTCCTTAGACAGGGTATTATAGGAATGACAGTTTCCAGGTCCTAAGAATGCTGGCACCTGTAGAATATGAACAGTCAAAGCATGTGTTTGAGAGAATTGAGTATGTGATAGTCTGTATGTATTAAAATGTATTATGTACTGTGAACTTTGAATGAACTGTGAGCAATGAGAAAATGCTGAAAAACAAGAGTCTGCCTGAAAGCAGGAAATGTGCCTTTTATGGAAATGCATCAGATTTTCTTTCTTTACCCAGAGATATGATGATGTGAACTGTCTGATGTTTACGGGAAAACCTAGGATTGGTTAATTGCCCTGTATAATGGTCTAATTGGTTAATTTCTCTATTTTTGTATTGTCAGCAATATCACCAGTATATAAGCTTGTTTATTCCTTTGTTCTGGGAGTCTCCCTGGTGCTTTCCATGAGGCTCCTGCACGTGTGTACTGTAGATAATAAAAACCACTGAAAGAAAGAGAGAAAGAACTGTATTTGTCTTCATTCTTAAAGTATTCTGAAACGTAACAATTGGTGCCGTTTACTCGGATCGGAATTGGGAACAAGCTGCAGCAGTCAGGAAGTGGAAGAAATACTGCTAATGAAAGGGCCCATAACAGATTTTTCTGTTTTTGCAGTGTTTCTTTCATCTCTCTGTCTGCTTGAATTAAAGATTTGAAAAAAAAAAAAAAATTTTTTTTATGCAGAGCAAAAGATATCATTTCTCTCATTCAGTTGTTTTAAGGTAAGTGGCATGCATTTCTTCTTTGCTATTAGCTGTGCAGTATGAGAGTGGGGTAATACGGAAATACTGGCGTCATAAGTATGAAAGGAGGAATGATAGTGGGGTAAAAAGACGTTTATATAACGCCTTAGCTACACCTGTGTTAAACAAGTATAGCTTATTGAGTGAAAATGGGAGCGAGTGTGGGAAAAATAAATGAGCCAGAAAGAGGTACACCAGCTGGTTATATGTTTTATCGTGTGTCCCGGGACAGTTGTATATATTTAAACCAGTGGATTTCCCCAACTAAAAATGATGGTAACCTTGCCTTTCCTGAAAATGGTAGCTTTAATAAAGATATATTGATTAATTTGCAAAAGAAGTTAAAAAAGAAAGAAAGATTACCAGGGTTGTGTTGGGCAGCTTTTAATGATTGGATGTATGAAGCTAAAGAAAGGGAAAAGGATTCGGTCATCAGTAGTCTTAAAGATAATCAAAAGAACTAAAAGAGCAGATAAAGGAACTGTGACATACTGCGACTAATCTAGATGTAGTAAACGGTAAACGTTTAAAGAAACCGCCCTTTAAAGGATTATATCCTGTACAAGAATTAAATAAATTACAAATAACTGAATCATCTGAGGATGATAACTCCTGGTTTCCCCCACCCCCTACAGCTCCTCCACCATTACATCAGCCCTCGCAGGTTCAAGACGGAGCAGTGAGCTCTACAACAGAGGGCAGAGGTCGGCGGGGAGAAGAACAGACCGGCACTCGACTCTGGAAGCGGAACTCAGGCAATGGGAAGTCAGCCTAGTAGACCGCTTATAGAACGACCTGACCAAACAGATACAAGTAAATCATCACCTAGATTAACTTGCTCGAAGACAAAAAAGCAGCAGAAAAGAAAAGCACAAATGCTTTTTGACCCTAGGCCTAGCCAATCGAAAAAATATTATAATAAAAAAGCTGTATATTTACACAAGGGTAAGCTTTACAATGTCCAATTGTCATTGAAGACAAAGATGATTACACTGGACCGGATAAATCTAATCCAGACTCTGACTCTGAATCGGGAACCAGCCCATCAGATGAAGAGAGAGTATTTCCATTGAGAGAAGTCCCAAACCCAGTCCATGCTAGAGATGCGGGACAACCGGCCACAGTAGTAGTGCCTATGGCATGGTCGGCAGTTGATTTTCAAGCCATTACCAAATCACTTCCGCTTATTCGCAATAACCCAGCAAAGTTTCAACGCATACTGGCAGGACATATCTGTTTGCAAAATCCTACCATAGAAGAGGTTAGAGCTGTCCTCCAATACGCTGTCCCAGCCGATATCATGAAACATATCTGGGATCATGCTAATGTTTCTACACCAATACCAAAGCACAATATGCAAGGGGAGAATGGATTTGAAACGGTTAGACAACGTATAGTTGAGTCTATCACTGTAATTGTCCCACCTACCCCCAATTGGCCGAAAATTAAATCAATCATACAGAAAGAGGATGAGCCTATAGACGAATACTTAAATAGACTCACTGAAGCCTTTGAGGCATATTCTGAGTACCCTGAGCCCACAGAAGGACCAGCACAAAGCGGACTGGCAGCCGCCTTTGTGGATGGGCTACGCCCTCAAGTAAGGGACAAGTTGAAAGAAGTATGTTTAAACTGGCCTAGTTTGGACCTGCATGAGTTAGTCCAGCAAGTACAATACCTCTCCGACCATTTAGCTAAAGAACAGAAGGCTTTACAAGAGAAATTAGTAAAAGCACAAATCCAAATGTGTAATGTTTTGGGTCAACGGGGTAGAGGACGAGGGAGAGGGAGGGGTGAACGCCAAGGACCCGGAAATCAGAATAGACAAAATTGGCAGGGCACACAGTCAGCTCCACCCCAAAATTCTAGTAATCAGATGGAATGTTTCAACTGTGGCCAATCAGGCCATTGGAAGAATGAATGTCCATATTTGGCTGAGCAACCTGCACCATACACAGATACGTCACAACAGTGGAATTCTAGTTGGACACCGTCCAATCGACAGCAACCTCAATGAAGGTTCCCTGAACAGAAACAACAGCAATTGTGTCCTTTTATTCCTGTGGATCAGGATGGACCACATGTCATGTTACTGGTTAAAAATAAACTCTATCCGTTTTTAATTGATACCGGAGCAACTAAATCCATGTTAGTTGGCAAAGCAGCCATGACTGTTCCCCTCTCTGACAAAATAACTAGAGGGGTGGGTGTCTCTGGTATACCTATCGAATACTCCGAAACTATTCCAGTCCCAGCCACCTTGGGACCTCTGCAGAATTGGTAGGACCTTCAGCACCTTTAAATCTTTTAGGAAGAGATTTGCTTTGCAAAATGGGGGCTACCATTTTTTGCACAGCGGATGGAGTTTATCTCCAAGTACCTTCAGACCAACAAGATAGTACCCTGGCAGCTTTGGATGACTCTGTCATCTTACAGGTGATGTTTATTCAGCCAAATTCTAGCACAAACAAATATTTAAATTCCCTACCCTCTCACTTGTGGACTACTGATGACAATGATGTCAGATTTTTGACCTCAGCTGCTCCTGTAAAAATAACCCTGAAACCAGGAGCAAAGTTACCACGAGTGCCACAATACTCTTTGACGACTGAGGTTATATCTGGTATTGCCCCTGTTATTTCTGCATTGGAACGACAAGGGATCATACCACAAGTCCATGTAGCACCCCAATATTACCGGTGAAAAAACCCGGCAAACAAGCTTACAGATTTGTGCAAGATTTGCGGGAAGTTAACAAAGCTGTTTTTCCCATCTTCCCAATTGTACCAAACCCAGCTACTATTCTAAGCTGTATCCCACCTACTGCAAAATATTTCATGGTGATAGATATCTCATCAGCTTTTTTCTCTATTCCAGTGCATCCCGACAGTCAGTATTTATTTACATTTACCTATAAGGGTCAACAGTATACTTGGACTCGATTGCCCCAGGGATATGTAGCATCCCCAACCTTATTCTCTAGAGATGCATAGACAGTTACAAGATCTACAACTACCATCACGTTCAGTTCTTGTTCAATATGTAGACGATATCCTTATAGCTTCGCCGGACTGTAACTCATGTAGGGAAGATTCACTGATAGTGTTAAACTTTTTAGCTACGCGCTGATTTAAAGTAAATAAATAAAAATTACAATTTTCTCAGGAAAAGGTGCAATATTTGGGACATATTATTACAATGGGTTCTCATCAAATACTCCCAAATCATATAACTTCTATTCAAAAGGCCCCACGCCCTATAACTCAGAGACAGCTTCGAGGATTCCTTGGCCTAGCGGGAAACTGCAGACAGTGGGTACCTAATTGTTTGGAACTTTCAACCCCCCTGTTACAACTTTTAAAAAAAGATATCATAGAACCTTTACCCTGGACATCACACCACGATGAGACTTTTCAGGCTATAAAGGCAGCCTTAGTAAATCCTCCAGCCCTAAGATTGCCAGATTATTCAAAACCATTTGTTTTCTTTTGCAAAACTGCCTTAGGTCTCTTAGCCCAGCAGCGCACTGGAGGCTAACGGCCTATTGCTTATTATAGCATTCAACTAGATCCGGTTGCCTCTGGTTACCCAGCTTGCTTATGGGCCGTAGCAGCTGTTGCTGTTTTGATTGACATGGCCGCTCCACTAACCCTGGAACATGATACAATATTAGCAGTCCCACATGCAGTTCAAGCGTTACTTTTAAAAACAAAAACACAGTATCTTTCGAACGCACATCTTACTAAATATGAATTAAGTTTAATAAATAATCCCGCCCTACAAGTCATACACGCTGCCCACCACTGAACCCTGCCTCTTTAATACCAACATCGGATGAGGGCGAACCACATGATTGTGTGCTTGTAGTTAACTCTGCTCTTTCTCCTAGGTTACACTTGTATGACACTCCTTTGCAAAATCCTGATTGGATTCTTTTTGTTGATGGATCCTGCTTACGAACAAACTCCGGAGAATTCCAAGCAGCTTGGTCAGTCTGTTCACCGACAGAAATTTTAAGATCAGCATGATTACCCCCAGGCACTTCTGTGCAGGCTGCGGAACTAGTAGCACTATTGAATGCATGCAAAATAGCTAAGGACAAGTCTGCCACTATATATACTGACTCCCGTTATGCCCATGGTGTTGTTCATGATTTTGGTATACTATGGAAAGAACGTGGGTTTTTAACTTCTTCTGGGTCACCCGTTAAAAAACATTTTTATATTAATAACCTGTTACAACATTTACTGTTACCATCTGAAATTGCAGTTGTAAAATGTGCAGCCCATCAATCTAATGACTCTTTTGAAACTAAAGGCAATAATTTTGCTGACTGGGCTGCAAAACAGGCTGCTCTTTCACGAACTGTTCAGGAACATTTTTTGCAGCCTCTACTACCAATAGCTACTTTTGATACTACAGTGTTGAAAGCTTTACAGACTGAAGCTCCAGAATCCGAAAGAAAATCATGGCTAGCTCAAGGTTGTTTTAAACGCTCTGATCTCATTTGACAACATTCAGATGGCAGACTGGTCTGCCCAATGTCCATGTTAAATTCTCTTATTAAAGCATATCACTTGCCAGCTCATGTTGGGGTATAAGCGTTAATAAAACAAATCCAAAAGGATTGGTTTGCCCCAGGACTTTCTGCTTCTGTACAGCATTTTTTGAGCATGTCCTCCACTTGTTTATAGTATAACATTTCAAAAGGCACTATGGCTCCCACACAACCACTGCCAAAACCATTGGGACCATTCTGCGCTTTGCAATGGGATTTCATTGAACTTCCACCTTGTGCTCGTTTCAAATATGTTTTAAACTGTTGTTGATGTTTTTTCCGGGTGGTTAGAAGCCTACCCATGCACTAAGAATGATGTTATTTCAGTTGCTAAGAAACTGTTATGAATTGATACCTCGTTTTGGTGTTCCCTGTCAAATATATTCAGATTGTGGAACACATTTTACTGCTCCGTTAATTGATTCACTGTGTAAATTATTAGGCATCACTCTCAAATTTCATTGCCCATATAGACCACAGGCATCAGGTATTATTGAAAGCATGAATCAGACACTGAAAATGAGACTGGCTAAAATTACTACTGAAATGGGCCTCACTTGGGTACAGGCCCTACCTCTAGCCCTACTCTCTATGAGAGCTCAAGTACATCCTACTAAAGGTCTTTCTCCTCATGAAATCCTCATGGGCTGCCCTATGCTTATGCCCATGACTCCACCACCACCCTTTTCTGAGTATGATGAATTTGATCATAATATTCTTCTGTATTGCACTTCTCTTGTTTCTTTTTTACAGTTTCATCATTACCAGGTAGCAGCAGCTCAACAAACTCCTGATCCTTTCCTGTCCTCGGCACCACAACCAGGAGACTGGGTATATGTCAAGTCATTCTCTCGAAAAACAGTTCTTCAACCACGTTGGAAAGGGCCCTTCCTGGTTCTACTGACCACTTCATCAGAGGTTCGACTAAAAGGCTCACCCACCTGGATTCACATATCATATGTGAAGAAGGTAATCCAGTCTGAAGATCAGCAACCTCTACCTTTTGTTAGTCCAGATTCTCCACCTATTGCTACTCGCACTCGCAGCCATACTATACCAGTACCTGAAAATTGCAGCACAACAGCAACACAAACACCAAGTTGCTTCACCACAAAACAAAAACCACAGGAGCCAATACAAAAGGTATTATTTCTCTAGCGCCTCGGCTAAAATAAGCCTTCAAGGAATAACATACCACATGTAGAAACAGTTTATATAACACCAGCTACAAATTAACAAGTCATTAAACAATCAAACCCTTATTAACAATTTAAAGTGACACAAAAGAATTCAGATAATACTTTTCCAGCAACATTCTGTGTTCAATCCCTTCAGTATCAAAGTCCCATATTTTAGAATAAAAATAGTTTCTTTCTTTAAAAGCATATTCCTAAATCTTTCTTTATCATATTTACCCATTGCAACATGTTCCAAAATAGTTACTTTCAAACCCTCAAAGTTCCCCCCATGACATTCATTAAAGTGTTGGGCTAAACGGCTCTCTGCTTTATTTATCCTGATGTCTCTTAAAATGCCTGACGTTTCTCCATTTGCACAAACTCAACAAGCATAACTGCCATTTCCACAAAAATACTGCACAACGATATTGGTGATTATTCTTGTTGTTTTGATATTTCTATGGTGGTCATTTTTGTTTCCTGCTTCAACTGCGACTCATTCGAAATGAGCTGTATGGCATCCACATTTCTATACCTATCAAGCCATTAAATACGCATATGCATCATCCCTCAACGTCTCAGACTGTTGGGTTTGCACTGCTATTCCAACCGTTCATGGGGGATTGATGCTAAATATAGTCCATTTAGGGGTTAATGAAACCTGGACGAACTTGATCTATGATGCATCAAATGTCATTTCAAAGGACAAAATAGCATTACAGTTGTCCCTCCGTCAAAACGGAACTGTGTGTTTTCAAAAACTTGGTAAAACCAGAGTCGGGTGGAGCCATTGTAACAAAACAGTGGTATATAACTGCACTGCAGACAATTTGGGTTGTGTAACAGATTTCTCACCTATAAAAAGACTTGTTAAAGACTCTATAGCTAACTTTTCCCAGAAAATAGAAACTGTTTATTCGAAAATATTCCAAGGACTGCAGGATGCCAGGGATCGTTTCAAACCTATCAACATCACCATTAAAGTAGAAAATTGCTATTTTGTGTGGGGAAGAAAAGCATATAAATAGCTACCAGGAGACTGGCCTGGTAGCTGCTTCCTGGGCTACCTAGTTCCTGCTATTCAACATGTATCTGCATTACCTAAAGGAAAAATTTGAAACGTTCGAGAGGTTAAGAAGCCTGTCAATCCTGTAGGTTGAGTTGATGCTTCATGGATTTATCATCATGACTTAGCTCATGCTAGTACCAAAGGACTGTCCCATATGGACTTGGGTGATGATGTCATATCATGGGCTGGTATAATTCCGCCATACGGAGCAGTGAAATCAATTTGGGAACTGAGAAAGCTATCTAAATTGCTTGAAATACTAAGCAATGCTACATTTTCTGCCTTAGAACTAGTGACTGATAAACTGACTGCTATGAGGGCTGTAGTGCTCCAAAATCGTATGGCCCTCGATTTCACCCTTGCGGCAAAAGGAGGAACTTGCGCTTTAATCCAGGAGGAATGCTGTATGTTTATTCCCGATATCAGCACGAAATTGAAAGTCATCTTGAACTGATACAAAGAATTTCCGAACTCTCAAAGGCCAAGGAGGCCGATGGTTCAACATGGGCATGGTTAACCAACCTGTTCTCAGGTTGGGGAGGTGGACAGTTGAAGCCGATTTTATTAATTGCAGTATTAGCGATTGTTGCTTTCCTTGTCTTATTCCTAATCAAAGCACTGATCTTGAAATGTCTTCAAAAACTGTGAAGAAAGTGCCTACGTTTTATATGCCTGCAACTATGACTATAGATGATAAAATGACAATGTCTTCAAATAATGAAAAGACCAGTAGCATGGTTATGCTAGAATTGGGACAAATGTATGATAGGTTAAGTGATGATGCTTACACAGCATCAAATGAGTGATTGTAGAATATGAACAGTCAAAGCATGTGTTTGAGGGAATTGAGTATGTGACAGTCTGTATGTATTAAAATGTATTATGTACTGTGAACTTTGAATGAACTCTGAGCAACGAGAAAATGCTGAAAAACAAGAGTCTCCCTGAAAGCAGGAAATGTGCCTTTTATGGAAATGCATCCGATTTTCTTTCTTTATCCAGAGATATGATGATGTGAACTGTCTGATGTTTACGGGTAAACCTTTGATTGGTTAATTGCCCTGTATAATGGTCTAAACTGGTTCATTTCTCTATTTTTGTATTGTCAGCAATATCACCAGTATATAAGCTTGTTTATTCCTTTGTTCTGGGAGTCTCCCTGGTGCTTTCCATGAGGCTCCCGCACGTGTGTACTGTAGATAATAAAAACCACTGAAAGAGAGAAAGAACTGTATTTGTCTTCATTCTTTAAGTATTCTGAAACGTAACACACCAAAGATGTTTTAAGTACCACTGAAGTTTCCTCATATGCAGTCTAGCATATGGAATTAGTAGGGTGCATGAGGACATGAACCCTAGGGCCTGCAGGATTTTCCTTGCGGATAGTTAGGTTCTGGTGGCCATTTGAGTAAAACCACCCGTCAGATATGCTTGTTTTTCTGGAGTGAGGAATGCCATCTGGGATGCTGTGTACCCCAGGGAAGTTAGTAGGTTTTTTACAAATGTCAGGTGCTGCAACAGCATTTCCTGACTGTCTGCCTGAATCAGGCAGTCATCCAAGTATGGGTAAGTTTGAATATTTTGCTGTCTGCAATAAGCAATGGCTGGAGCCAGGCATTTTGTGAATACTCTGGGAGCAGTGGATAAGCCAAAAGGAAGTGTAGAGAACAGATAATGCATAGATCCTGCCCTGAAGTATAGATATTTTCTGCAGGACTCCCTTATAGGAATGTGCTGGTAGGCTTCTTTTATGTCCAGGGTGACTAACCAGGCATCTTTGGCTAGCATAGGTAGAAGCTGCTGCAGGGTGAGCACTTTGAATTTTGGTACCACTAGGAAGGTGTTGAGAACTGAAAGATCTAGGATTGGGCGCCAAGTGCTCTCTTACCAGGAAAAGTCTGGAATAGAATCCTTGCCTTATCTGTTCCACAGGAACTGGATGAATTGCCCTTATAGAGAGCAAGGATTGAGCCTCTGCCCACTGGTTTAGGAGGAGGACTGGGAACCCTTTTGGGGTTGGCAGCGAGTGGAAGTAAAATCTGTACCCCTGGGATACAATGTTGGGGACCCATCGGTCTTTGGTGATGGGAATCCAGTTTTCTGCATGAAGGGCAAGTTTTCCTCCTAGGGGCACAAGCAGTTGGGCAGAGGAGGGGGTGGAGTTGAGAGATCATTGCTTAGATCTCTGCATACCCTGAGACTGTAGTTTGGGGGGGTCTGTTTACCCTGGGTCGAGTTTGAGATGGCCTTGAGGGGGCTGGAAAGAGCCAATGTTTCGAGGGGCAATGCCTACTGAATCTAGAAGGCTGTACTTGTAAGAATTATTTGACTGTCTGCATAGATTTAGCTTTTTCTTCCATCTTTTTAAGAACTTCTTCTGCTTTGGTGCCAAACAGATTTTCCTTGTTGAAAGGAGCGTCTAGTAACTTGGATTTGACATAATCTGGCAAGGTCTGCTCCTTAAGCCAAGCATGCCTTCTCAGTACAGAACCAGTGACTGCTGCCCTGCAAGATGCCTCTAGGGCGTCAAAGCCACACTGCAATGTATGCTTACTGACTTGGCTTGCAGAATGCATAAGCTCTTGCAATTTTTTATTTTCTGCAGACTCTGTAAAGGTAGCTATTTTAAGTTCCATAATATGCTGTTGGTACTTCAGCATGTGAAACTGACAATTCAAAGCCCTAACGGCAAGAGTTGCAGAGGTATATACATTCTTACCCCATCTGTCCAAAGCTCTGGAATCCCTGTCCGAAGGGGTGGGATTCTTAGCTGTAGTTGCCTTGATACCTTTAGGCCCCTGGGAAATTATCTCTGGGTCAGCAGTAGGATTTTTGAAAAGAAATTGGTGAGAATCAGGTACTCTGTAGTACATGTCTGGTTTCCTAGAGGCAGGGGGTAAAGTATCAGGAGTAAGACTGGATTCCTTAAAGACATCAACAACTTCCAGGACTGGTGGTATTGCTAAAGGCCTGTGTTGTGGCAAGTTGAGAAATTCTCGAAGTCTCTTTTTGGACTAAGGATAGTCTTAGCATTCCCAGTGGAAATGCTCTTTTAAAGTATGAAAGGTTTCACCAAAAGAGAAATCCTCTGGAAGAAAGGCAGAGGGAATGGATTCCTCTGCATCAGAATCCTCATAAGCAGATAAGGGCATGTCCTCATAATCAGAAACCTCAGAGTCTTCGGACTCTGAAGCTGCTGGGGACTGGTCCATTTTTCTGTTAGCAGGGGAAGGCTGACTTCCCCTAATCAGCATAATAAGGTCTTCTGCCATTCTAAGTATTTTATTTTGTGGCAAGGGAGCAGGTGCATGCACTTTGGTCGCCGGTTTTCTAGGCGTAGTGTGTACTCTTGGCCTTAGAAATTCGGTAGTCTTAGACAGAACTGAAGTAGTCTGTTTGTGTCGAACATCGGTAGTACATAGAATTTCCTCAAAAGCCATTGCCTGCTCAGTGGCTCCCAACCCATCCAAGGTAGAGGCATCCACTGGTTCTATAGTCGAAGAAGAGTCTTGCAGCCTACCGGACTCCGAATGGGTCTCAGTAGAGGCCTGTGAATCCACTGAAGCGGGCATCAGGCGCTACGAAAGCACCTCACTGAGTACCGGCGAACTGGTGACTAGCTTAATGGAAGCGTCGTCAGCAGCTTTAAACCTGTGTGGTCTGTCTCTGTCTTTATCCTTACATTTTTTCAGAATATTAGTAGTTGGATGGCTTACCGAAGCCACTTCAGAAAATGGAGATCGAGAATGAAAATATTTAGTGATAATTAGGGCCAACAACAAATGGTCCGGGTGTTAAAGCACAAAACCGACAGCGAGGTACGTCGTGGTCTGGACCTAGATAGGTGACGCAGTAAAAATGAAAATCTCGGTGTGGTATTTGCTTTCCACAGGCAAGGCAATTATTAACTTTTTCCGACATCGGTTAGAGCAATAAAAAAGGATCTTTAATGGGGTACTTAGCTTTAGAAGACTTCAGGACGATTCAGTTAGTAAACGAAAACTCAGGTAGAGGCCGTCCGGCACTTGTGAACTGCTTCGGGCTCCTTGGCAAGAAAGACTGATGTAATGGTGTTGGCTACTTATTTTTATACCCCTGACAACCTGACGTCTGTCCTGGAGCGACCGCATCCGACACAGAAATACTAAGTCTCTGGTATTCGGGCTGACTGAGGGCTATCTGCAGGCAGATAACCCAAGTGTGATGACTGCAACAGGAAAACATGAAGAACATCATTGGAAACATGAGCCACAAAGCATTACAGAAAATAATGAAGTTTATATCACATGGGATCCCCCATTACCAACAGTTCAAATAATAGATGCGAGAAAACCAGACATGGTAGTCCATGAAAAGAAGACAAAAGTAGCATTGCTCACTGAAATTACTACACTCTGTGACTAGTGTCTTGCATACAGAGAGAGAGAGACGCAAAATCATAAAATACCAGGATTTGCAGGCAGAAATGAGGGCTATGTGGAAGAATGAACAAAAAGATAATATAGTTAGTTGCTTATCTGGAGCAAGGATCTACCAGGTTACACACCACTACACCAGTATGATTCTATCATAGTCCACATGGACGTTAATGACCTAAAGCATAATTCCCTGGCCTATATCAAGAGACACATTGTTGATCTCACTGAATGTGGGTCTCAGGCAAGTCTGAGCCTTGTATCGAGCAGCATTATACCTTCCAGGGTATTCAACATTTGTCAGCATGAAAGGACATGGTTAACAAACCACGTTGCTTTGCAAAGCAAGATCTACACCTGTGTCCCCTAGGCTTCTGAATATTTGCTAAAACTTTATCCACCCCTTACAGCATTTTTAGGCAACGTCAAACTGACAAACCTACCAACACAGCAAATAAAACCCAAATAAAGTTAAACGTGTTACTGCTCAATGCAAGGAGCCAAAATAAGAAACTCCTCACCCTACAAGCTCTCCTCAGTCTGGAGAACAAAGATGTCTGTGCAATTACTAAGACATAGCTTAAATCCACAGAAAGTATCCCTGCAGTGTAAGGCATCCGTACCTTCTTCACATTTAGATCATCAACTGCACAGACAGGGACAAAATGTGGATGAGTCTCAATCTACATTAGCAGCAAGCATGTTAGTTAAAACAGGATGATGCCCTGGAATTTATCCACATGCACATCACCATACACACAGTCCCATATCATATCCTAGCAAATTATAGGTCATCCTCTATGCCTCTTAAATCCCATAGCTTGTACCTAGACCTATTGGAGAGCCTCAACATTAAAATAAATACCCTATTCATGGGAGACTTTAACTACTCTCTATAGACTGGGAAATTTACACCACCTCATACTCACAAAGTGATTCATGGACTTTATTAACACAAATACCCTTGACCAGATAGTGTGCACACCCACCAGATATTCAAACATACTGGACCTGGTATGCACCAATGTGGGAGAACACTGCATCCCATCCCCAGGTCAAGTGCTCATTGGTGAGGTCAGACCACAAAGCTGTCTCCTTCAAAATAAAAATCAACTCTAACCCCAGCAAACCCCATAACAGTTGGGATCTATTCCAAAGCAAACTACATCCTATTAAGTGACAGTTTGTCAAAATTCAATGCCCCTCCCAATCACAAGTTCACAGCAACCTATTGGGGACTCACTCACAGAGATCACGTAGAACCTTGTAAAAAGCTGTACCTACTAGAAGCAAGCCCAAAAACTAAAAACAAACCACACTGGTAGAATCTTAACATTAATAGAATATATAACAAAAGGAAAAAAGTCATGGTTAAAATCAAGAAGAGCAACTCACAATGGTAGGAGCTCTCTAATTAAACTAAACAGGAAACTAAGAGGGTTAATTAAGCCCAGTAAGGCCAATTCCACAATTAAGATAGCCTTACAAGCTATAAACAACCACAGGGCCTTCTATTTATTTCCAAAACCTCAAAGGCAGCAAACATTAGTGTGCTGAATTGGTGGTCACTGGTGCCACCTTCACTAAGCAGAGCAACATAGTAAATTTTCTGGCTGAAGAAAGTCATACTGCCACTTTACTTTGACCTTATCAGGCCTGTCATGAGTATAATGCCTTCTGCATGTACCTGATAAGACATACGCAACAGATGGAATGCCCACAAAGGCTCCTTACCAGAAGAATCCAGGGTATATAAATACATTCCCCAGTACATATCGCCTTAAAGCCCTATCTCTATACGCTGTCTCCTACAGGTTACTAAGAGATGATCTATGCCTGGCATACAATGCATCCTCAGATCCAGCTCTGATAGACATTTTGCACATCTGGAAAATGAACAGTGGCAGAACTACTAAATCCAAGGATTTAATTTTTGGTTGTGACATAAATAACACATGTTGGTGAGACATATGTGTCTCAGAGGTTCTCCATGCTCTAAAGAGGCTTCCCATCCATGTGAAACAGAGTTCATCCCCAACCCTAACCCTATTTAAGCAGAACTTTGACCAATGGATGGGAAATCAGAAATTCACCCTGGGTCTGGCCCCCATGTCTCTGCTAGACAGAGGCAGACAGTAATGCCCAAACCAACATATCCTCCCATATAACATCTAGAAACATCCTAACATACCCCCTTGAAAATTTTAATTTATGTAGGTGCTGCTTACTGTACGTCTGGACTGGAACCAAAGTCTTTTTAAGACACAAAGTCTTACTGGGTGTTTACTGCTGAATAAGACACACAGAGTTCTGCATGACTGCATCTGTAGTCTGTCCAAAGCACCAAATTGCACACTGATAAAGAAATATATCTTGCAGCACAATACTATTTCACTGTAAGTACAGTTACTAATAAGTAACTTATTTTTATAACAAACAAGATGTACGACTGTAGTTTACAAATTTAATGTGCAAAGTTTTTCCTTCACAACTGATATGGATGATGGCTTTATGGCTTTCCATTCTCCAGTTACCTCGGAACCAGAGTTCCTACCAAATACCTCTAACAGAGTTTAGTATAAAGTCTTGTATACTGTTATTCTCACACACTTAAGATCCTGTTTTTTTCTTTTTCTGCTGATACTTTACTTTCCAAACTTGTTTAAGGAAATGTTTTGTTGTAAAGCAGTATTGTCCTTCTGTGAAACCGTTTCTGCTGATATGAAAATGCACGCAATTAGAATTGTTTTTCTGATGATTTTATAAAAAGCCATTAACAGACGTCTGAAAGGAAACATCTGTGAGAATACATCAAACTGTTCTGCTGCTGATATTGAAAAAACATAGAACATATTTTCTGAGAAAACAGCTTTGTAAAAGATCACGTATTGCCGAGTTTATAAACTGTTCTGCAAACATGAGAAAAGCATGTAATACCTGCCTTCCAGAATTGCTTTTTAGGCTTTTTTGCTGATGCTGTGAAGAAGCCTGTATGTTATACATATAGTATGGATGCCCATTTTACATTGCTAAACTCTATACATATATTCAAGCAAACCTTTTATTCTATGTATTTACAGCAGAATTTCAATCTTTTATTCACTGTTGAACACACACTAACAATTCCTCTCTTTATTTTTAAAAGTTTTATATTAATATGCATCTTTTGTCAGATTATACAGAAAACACATTAGGAAACAAAACCATTAGTCTTTTGATACAAGTCAAAATGCAATTTTACACAGTTAATATAAGACATTAAGTCAATGACATTACAAAGATATGCATCTGGATCCTTTTTCCCCAGGCCTCCGCTGAAAATTGGCTTTGTTCCAAGTTGGACTTTCCCGGTTAACAAATGTTAAATAAATAAAAATAGGTATTACTACCAGAATTGAGTGCATTTAACAACTTTTTTGCAGACCATTTTGTGGAAATATTCCACTAGTTATGGACGGTGTCTGCTTTAGTTATCTCAGAACTGACTTAAAATTAATTCATTAACTCTTTGCAACTGTTGAATTAACTGTTTCCTTTTATTAATCATTTTATACCAACAGTTTAGATATATACCAATATTTATAAGCAATAAGAACTATGTGCTACTGCAAGCATTATTTAGTGCTAAAAATATACAGTTTTAATGTCATTTTAACCATAATGTTGTGGTCATATCTCTCAACTGTCCATGCACTTTAGTTGACAGCGAAGGGAACATTTTAAAGTACTGAACTGGGCTTAGATAATACATATTTGAATGCAATTGTTTTAGTATATTTAATACTTGAGGAGTAAAAAAACATGATTTATACATTGAAGAATGCTATTTACATATTAGCCCATTAGCTGTATGAGTAATATAATTTTTTTCTAACTGGGGTAACCAATACTGGTACAGATAAAATGGTGGTCCAAAAACCAGTGATAAAACTGCAACTTAAAAAATTACAACTGGTGATAAAATTACAACTTGACAAATTACTTTTGAACTTGTTACGTTACAATGTATATATCTACGTTTGCTACTCATGCATTTTAATCTAGTATAAGACATTTTACACTGATTTTTTTCTTATTTGCACATATAAAGACTACAAAGTACATTTAGTCCAATCTGCAAATTTAGTAACATTAACATCAAGCAAAATATTGGGCTAGTACAATTGCACCAAAGGCATGGTATTAAGCTACATATCCAGCAATTAGAAACATTCATGATTTTTGCATACCAACACTGTCTTGCCAAAAACATATTCAAATATTTTTACTCTCTCTCTTGTATAGCTTTACAGTTTAACAGGTTGTAAATATAATTTTAATACTAAGCAATACAATAATAACTAGCATAATAACTATTAGCAACTTGTAAAATATCTTAGCCTGTCAGGTTTAATTTGTTTACCAGTGTTTTTAATGCACTAATACCCATTTTTCCTCCTCCCTAAAAGAGCAGCCATGAAGGAATGAGATATTATTTTTCTTTCTGTAGCTTTATTTTAGACCCTTCTGCAGTACTGCTTATACAGTCTCCCCCTGTAGTATTCCAGTATTGTTTATTTGCTTTATGCTGTGAGAATAGAATGTACGCCAGCCCAACACTTTAGTTATACATTTGCTTTATTAGGTTAACAAACTATGGACCTTTGCCTGATTTGATAATTTTTGGCCATTTTTAATGATAGAATATATTTTTTGTTGTCTTTGCTGTCTACTAATAGGTATTTATACCCTCTTGCTTAATTTATTTGAACTGTATGTATATTATGGCCCATTTGCTGGCTGTTCTTGATGTAACTGAGGTTTTTTTTTTTTTTTACTTTTAACACTTACCTGCAAATAGATTATTAATGACATGTATGCACAATTGTGACACTTTACTATAATTATCAAATAGTGCTGCATGTGAACACTTAATTATGTTTTAATAACAATAATGTTAAAAAAAAACACAAGCCACTTGTCTGGCAATCAGTCTTGTTTTTACCTTATTTTTTCAACATTTCTTGTAACTATTTATCCAGCCTGGGAAGGTCTGAGCTTATATTTTAGACTCTGTAGCCCGCAGTTAACACTTTTAGCATTTTTTTTATTTGTTAATACACTTGCAGCTTGATAGTAGAATACAGTTGTAAAACACTTAGAATTATAATAAGCATTTGTGATTTGCATAGCTATGCATTTATACTATATAAATAGACATTATTTTACAATCAGCTTACATATTTTTTAACTTAGATTTCAGTATATTTTTTATTTTATTTAACTGCAAGAGTGCTTGATTAATACCATCTGTGATTTTTTTTTTAAATTGTCTATCAGATCTTTCAGCTGGTTGGTGTGGTGTTACTATGCAATTATAAAAAAATTGTAAAAAAACAAAAGATATTAACTTAATTAACACAGGTTTATATTATTTATATTTTCTGTTATCTGCCTTTTGCTTTTGTGCATTTTAACGGATGTACTTTAGATGAAAAGAAAAGAAAATACATGCATGTTAGTCTTCTGACTTCAGATTTTTACTGTTATGCACTAGAACTGTTTTGTTTACCTTTTGATTATACTATGAGAATGGCAGTCATACACTCTACTGTAGTACTGATAAATGTCTTGCTTTAACTGAATGAAAGTTTTAAAACATTTGAGAATGATTTGTCTATACATCAGATCCTGACATGTATGCTTAACCATTTCTAAAACACAAGTATATTGTAAAATATGCCTTTTTGTACAGATCAGATATAGTTTCCTGCTCTTTTGCAATGTTTTTAAGCTCAGCCTTTGTATACAGAAGTCAGTCTCGGTCAGATCAGCTAATTTATTTTCTTTATCCTATAACTGCTGTTTAAGAGTTTCCTGTAATGCTGCAGGTCTGCCTGATATTTTTCAGTAACCTGTTCTGCTGAATCTAAATCTCCTATGCAGTTTTGAAAAAATGTTTGTATAACTTGTGTAAACTTCCTGAACTCACTGTGTCCGTCTTTTAGAAGTTTATTAAATTCTTTTGTAACAAGATGTACTGGAGGTTCTATCAATGACTGATTTGACTGAGAAATAAACCTTTCACATGCGGCGACAGGACAAAACTGTTTAACATCTGAATATAACGTAAGCATATTAACTTTTTCTGGTTCTTTATCATTAAAATGTTTGTCTGTACAGGCTAACCTTTGAATAATGGCATGCACTATATTTTTTATGACATTTTACACAGAAAGTAGTTTGATATGATTTACTAAATAAACATTTGTCATACTACATATAGTTTTGTTTGAGATACCAGTAAAATATTGTAAAACATTTGCATAATGCCTTACTATCAACTTGTCCTAATAAGGTTTTACATTTGCTAATATGCTGTGTATAGCAACACAGTGTTCTGTTATAATCACCTCTACTGGCATCCATACTGTATGTAACAGAAAAATTTTCCTGACAGTCAACAGAAAGGCAGATGGCCAGACTGCTTTACTGTAGATGGTTGAAAGGTCTCTGTAGTCATTTGTGAAGTTGGTAAAACAAAACTCGCAGTTTCAGTCTTGTACTTTGCTCCTTTACCTTTCTTGGAGAATTTATGGCACTGCGCACTTTCCTGCACTGCAGTTTCACTGGATTTAGATGCCTGAGAAACTGTACTTTTGCAAACTATAGAAACTGTAGAAAACAGAAGTACTCAACATAAATGTTAGTTACTGTGCTTTTACTAGAGTGACCTTATACAAGGCATCACCACTCTCCCTGTGTTTGGATACAGGCTAGGATCACCATTGAAAAATTTAATTTATGTAGATGCAGCTTACTGTACTGTACTGGAACTTTTGGACTGGAACCAAAGTCTTCTTAAGATGCAAAGTCGTACTGGCTGTTTACTGCTGAATCAGAGACAGACTTTTGCATGACTGCATCTGTAGTCTGTCCAAACCACCAAATTGAACACCGATAAAGAAATATATTTTACAGCACAATACTATTTCACTGTAAGCACAGTTACTAACAAATAACTTATTTTTATAACAAACAAGATGTACGACTGTAGTTTACAAATTTAATGTGCAAAGTTTTTCCTTCACAACTGATATGGACGATGGCTTTATGGCTTTCCATTCTCCAGTTGCCCCGGAACCGGAGTTCCTACCAAATACCTCTAACAGAGCTTAGTATAAAGTCTTGTATACTGTTATTCTCATGCACTTAAGAACCTGTTTTTTCTTTTCTTGCTGATACTTTACTTTTCATACTTGTTTATGGAAATGTTTTCTTATAAAGCAGTACTGTCCTTCTCTGAAACCATTTCTGCTGATGTGAAAATGCATGCAATTAGAATTTTTTTCTGCTGATTTTATAAAAAGCCATTAACAGAAGTCTATAAGGAAACATCTGTGAGAATACGTCAAAGTGTTCTGCTGCTGATATTGACCAAACATATTTTTGAGGAAATGATACTGTGGAAGAACATGTTTTCTGAAGAAACAGCTTTGTAATAGATCACTTATTGCTGAGTTTATAAACTGTTCCGCAAATATGAGAAAAGCATGTAATACTTGATTTCCAGAATTGCTTTTTAGGTTTTTTTTTTGCTGAAGCTGTGAAGAAGCCTGTCTGTTATACATATAGTATGGATACCCATTTCACATTGCTAAACGCTATACATATATTCAAGCAAACTTTTTATTCTAGGCTTTATCTTTCAGCATATTTACAGTAGAATCAATTTCAATCTTTTATTCACTGTTGAACACACTCAACACCCCTCCTAATAAACTCCCATACTATATAGAGATCACAATTGGGTTGGATTGCACAGCTAGGCTTATAAAGTCCCTGATGGTTGTTAGCCTACTATATACCTATGAATCTATGTGGACCAAATCCCTTAGGTTATCTGTCAACTGAAATACCTGCTCACCTTAAGGTAAAGGAATCCATAGGTGACCACAGCATAGCATGTAGGGACAATAATTAGACTGCTTTGCAAAAATACTGCCCAGATCCAGCAACCAAGGCAAACTTGTCATGACGGATGTGCCATTGAAATCCTAACCAGTTCCAAGAGTCATTGTGATAGAACCATTCTGACAAGAGTGTCCATTGTAAGATCCTCTCATGTACCCTGGTCAAAAGTATCATGAACATTGTACCTGCCATATGCCTCCCCCAACAGTTACAGACAAAAGTCTGGTAACACAACTATATGAAATAATAAATAAAGCAGTCTATAATGCTGCCAACCATTTGACAAGGACCCAGAGGGCTTAAATAAGACAAAAAACACAGGACAAAAGTGTCCTGCCACTAATCTGAAGTAGCCAGGAAAACAGCCATTCTACTGCCATTATACAGTGGTGGCTCAAGCAAGGACCCTCATATGTAAAGCTAAGGAAAATACAATTGTGTAAAACATTACCATAACATAAGGTGTCCTTTTCTTCACTGTTGCAGTATTAATTTCCAAAGGGATCTCCTGTCAAGGATAGCCTAACGTCCATCCAGTATACCAAAGCCTTTGGTACTTACAGGCACTGTATATCACATACAAGTTCCCCATGCAAGGCACAGGACATAAAGGTGACATACAGATGTAGGCATTCAGAACTGAAAAAAAAAAACAGGAGGAATATAATGTCCTTGAAGACAAAGAAGAACATATGCATCCAGAAGGGAAAAAATGGAGAAGAGCTCCTCAGCCAGGAGAGCAAGAAAACAGTAAAGAGAACGGCATCTACTGTTATGGTAAAATTTTACACAACTGTACTACATCCTTCCATATCACTATTGCAGTATTCATAACCAAAGGGAAGAGTACAAAAGTTCAAGAGGAAACCTGAGAGGAGGAAGATACAGAAAAGCCCTCCAGAAACCCATGCAGGATAGCCCTGGCAAAGCCAGGTGTAGCCCTAGAAATAACAACCAACTTTTAATGCTTAGTGAAAGTATGAACAAAAAACAAGTAGCAGCCTCAAGGATGAAATTGGTATCTAGCTCTTTGAAAAAACTACCAGAGGAGGCAACAGCCCTGGTAGAATGAGCTTTGAGTGATTAGGAAAGACATTTACCATGAAAAAAATAACAAAAAGAAATTTCCTTAGAAATCCAAGAAGAGATGGTTTGCTTAGAAACCACCAAACCCAAAGACCTGGGATGAAAGGAAACAAAATGCTGCTCAGATTTGTGAATAACTTTAGTGTTATCCAAATAATATCTGAGCTGTCCATGCAAATCCAAGATGTGAAGAACTTCCTTACTGTCAGACTGTGGAGAAGGAAAAAGGAAAGCAGATAAAGACTGATTAAGGGACAACTCATCGACCACCTTGAGCATAAAAGAAGGGTTAGTACGAATAGACACGCTGTCTCTGTGGGAAAACTAGGAAAGCAGAACAGCCATGAGAGCCTAACGTTCAGGCACCCTCTTGGCCAAAGTGAGCACCAAAAGAAGAACAGTCTCCATGTACAATGTACAAGGAAGCTGAAGCAGCAAGTTCAAAAGGAACCAGAGTCAATTATTCAAAATTGAAAACTGAGGTCCCAGGAAGGCAGAATAGGCCTCCTGGGAGGCCTGATATGAAAGACATCTTTAAGAAATTACCTAAAATCTAGAGGCCAAAGGAGGAGTCAAGAGCAGAAAAACAGAAACTGCTGACAGGTGAGCTTTAACTGAAGAATATGCCATCCCAGCATGGAGCAGATCACACAAATAAGAGAACCAGAGGAACATCCACAGCTAGGGTATCCTGATGAAGAGAGGTACCAGACAGAAAATCGCTTCCATTTAGGCAAATATGGATTCCTGGATTCCTGGCCTCCTGCTAGACCAGAAGTATGTCCGCAGAAAATAAGTGCCTAAAAGGTATCAAAACCCTATCACCCACAGCATTAGTTGAAGAATGGTGATGGAAAAGAGATGCCTTGTCTTGTGTGAGAAGGTCCTCCAAGGGAGGTAACTTGTGGTGATTGCCCCTGGCCAAGTGAGAAGGAAGGGCGAACTGAATACTGTGTGGGCCAAAAGGGAGTCACTAGCAAGAATTTGGGTAACTCTTGTCTAATCCTATGCAAGACTCATGGTAACAGAAGGAGAGGGAAGGTGTACAGAAACATCCCCTTCCAAGAAAAAGACAGGGTTGCCCACTTTCCAAGACAGAGGATTTGGGACTCTGAACATAACAGAGGAAGTTGATCTACTTGAGGAATAACTCACCGATGGACAATGTCCAGGAATACACCTCTGTGAAGCTCTGTGAGCTTCTGTGCTGGACCTGCTCAAAGAGTCTGTTACTTGAGTGTGCTCCAAAGGAATGTAAACAGCCTGAAGAGTCCCTTTATACTGGATATCAACAACCCAGGCCTGGAGAACAAGTCTGCAAAGATAGGACCTTGTACCCACTTGCTTCTTGACATACTACATCACAGTGGTATTGTCTGAAAATTTTGAGAAGCCCGGGATGAAAGAGGGAATAAAAAGTCTGAACAGCTAGAAGCAAAAGCCTCATCTCCTTTATAATGATGTGGTCCAACCTCTGATGAAGAGGCCAGAGATGCAGAACAGTACAATTTTGTACCTACCATAAATGTAGATGTTCGAGTGTTCACCCTGCTGCAGTCATCACACTTGGGTTATCCTGTCGTCAGGCGGTCCCGCAGTTGGCCAGAATTCCAAAGTCTTGGTCCGACGTCGGCTGCTGTCGCCTCATCCCTGACATCAGTGCGCCAGGGGTATATATAATGCAACTGACGCCATTTTTTCTTCCCCCAGATGTCAGGTGCCCCCAAAAAGGTGGTCAGAATTAGTACCAAATGGAGTGAACACTGCACAAACACAAAATCCCTTCAGCTATAAGCAAATACATCAGTAAGGCATAGCAGAGATTTAGCCAGTAGATCAGAGAGGATGGATGGAGGGTAACCTGGACTGCAGCAGGGTGAACACTCGAACATCTACATTTATGGTAGGTACAAAACTGTACTATGTTCATCGTGTTACCCTGCTGCAGTCATCACACTTGGGTTGAATCCCAAAGCTAAGGTAGGGTGGAGGTATCAGAGGGTTAGTGGAGGCAATAAGGCCCTGCAGAACTGCAGTGGCGAAGCCCGCCCTGGACTTAGAGTAAAGAGGTAAGTGATGGCGTTTGGTAAAGGTGTGTACCAAACTCCAAGTTGCAGCTTCTAAAATTGCCTTGGTTGGAACCCCCCTGAGAAAGGCTGTAGAGGTAGCTGTTGCCCTAGTAGAGTGGGATCTAATGGTAGCAGAAACAGGTTCCCATGATGGGTATAACAGAACCGTATGCAATGACCTATCCATTTAGAAATGGTTTGCTTAGATATAGCCTTCCCTTGAGAAGCTGTAGCATAGGATACAAAGAGCTGGTCAGTTTTTCTGAAAGCCTTAGTTTTGTCCAAGTAGTAACAAAGCTGCCTGTGAATGTCCAAGGAATGCAGGAGTCTCTCACCTTTGTTCTGTGGATTGGGGAAGAAGGTAGGTAGGTGGATGGTTTGATTTAAAGCTACACTGGAAACCACCTTAAGCATAAAGGAAGGATTAGTTCATAGAGAAACTCTGTCTTGATGAAAAATGAGGAAAGGTTCCACTGCCATTAGTGCCTGTAGTTCTGAGACTCTCCTAGCTGAAGTCATTGCTAGGAGCAGGGCAGTCTTCCATGATAAGAACTGAAGGTCTGCAGAGAAAGCTGGTTCAAAGGGAAGTAGCGTTAGTTTTTCCAGAACAAAGTTGAGGTCCCATGTTGGTGTGGGAGCTCTCCTGGGTGGTCTAATGTTTTTTGCCCCTCTGAGGAACTGCCTTAGAAGAGGATTTGAAAATAAAGGTGGATCCATGTAGTAGTGAGCTGAAATAGCTGAAGCATGGATTTTAATTGAGGAAAAGGAAAGTCCTTTGTGCAACATTTCAGCTAAATACTGTAGAATGTGAGGCATGTGAGGCTGAATTGTGTCTTGGCCTTTAGCTTGGTTCCAGGCACAAAACCTTTTCCATTTGTCCAAATAAGCCTTCCTGGTGCTTGGCCTCCTGGCTTCCAGAATAACATCCAGAACTGCTTGTGAAAGAGGAGCTGGTTGGATGTTTAGTCGATTTGCCATGCAGCCAGATTTAAAGTTTTGAGCTGGCTGTGAAGAATCTGTTTGTTTTGTTGTGTGAGCAAATGGGGTATTTGAGGCAATATCCATGGTGGGCTGTGAGCCATATTCTTCAATAGCGGGTACCAGTGCTGGCGTGGCCAGTCTGGGGCTATGAGAATCAGTTGTGGTCTCTCCTTTTTGACCTTCAAAAGAACCTTTTTGTGAGGAGAGGTAATGGAGGGAAGGCATATGCTGTCAGGTTTTTCCAACTGAAAGAGAGCGTCCACTTTCCAAGCTTGATGGTGAAATGTCCTTGTACAAAATTTTGTCAGTTGGTAGTTTTGAGGACTGGCAAACAGGTCTATGTTTGGAAGGCCCCATTTCTGAGTTATCATTGCAAATATTTGTGGGTCTAGTTTCCACTCGTGGGGATCTTTGATGTTTCTGCTGAGGTCGTCTGCCAATGTGTTCTTCTGTCCTGGCAGGAATTGAGCTTGTAACTGGACTTGGTAGGCCAGAGTTGTGTTCCATAAGATCATTGCTTGCCTGCATAGAGGGTAGGAATGTGTGCCCCCTTGTTTGTTTATGTACTACATTACTGTGGTGTTGTCCATCTTTATTGCAAGTTGTCCTGGATGTAATAGATTCTTGAAGGCTGTCAGAGCTTTCTGTACAGCTAGCATCTCTTTTTGATTTATGTGCAGATTTCTTTGATCTGCAGTCCATAGGCCTTGAATGCATTGTCCTGCCATGTGTGCCCCCAAGGCGTAGTCTGAAGCATCTGTTGTGATAGTTTGCCTGGCTGGGGGCAAGGTGAAAGGCTGACCCTTGTTGAGGTAACCACCACAGAAATTCCTGTTGTAGGCAGTGAATGAGAGATATCATTGTGTCCAAACTGTGGCTTCGTTGAGACCATACGCTTTTTAGGTACCACTGTAATTTCCTCATATGCAGCTTTGCAAATGGTATTATTAGTATGCAAGATGCCATGAAGCCCAAAGCCTGCAGAATTTTTCTTGCAGTTAATTGGGTCTTTGTTGCCATTGTCTTGAAATATTGAGTCAGTTGTAGTTGCTTGTCTGGTATAAGATAAGCCTTCTGGGCCATTGTATTCAAACTGGCACCCAGGAATGTCATTTTTTGTGAGATTACTAGTTTTGACTTCTTTTCGTTTACTGTGTACCCCAGACAGTTTAGTAGATGCTTCACAAAGGCCAGATGATGTAAGAGAATGTCTTTGCTTTCTGCTTGGATGAGGCAGTCGTCCAGGTATGGATATATTTGAATTCCTCTTTGTCTGCAGTATGCAATTACTGGTGCCAGGCATTTTGTGAAAACTCTGGGCGCAGTAGATAAGCCAAAGGGCAGTGCAGAGAATTAGTAATGGGTTGAACCTGCAATGAAATGGAGGTATCTTCTGCAACTTTGTCTGATAGGGACATGCAGGTATGCCTCCTTGAGGTCCAACGTTACTAGCCATGCTTCCTTGCCCAACATGGGAAGTAGCTGCTGTAGTGTTAGTATCTTGAATTTGGGAACTTGTAAGTGTTTAGAATTGAAAGGTCCAGAATTGGTCTCCAAGCATTGTCCTTTCTGGGTACTAGAAAGAGTCTCGAGTAAAATCCTTGGCCTTGCTCTCGAGTAGGTACCAGTTGAATGGCTCTCATGTCCATGAGAGCTGTAATTTGCTTTTGTGCCTCTGCCCATTGATTTTGTGGCAGTTTTGGCATTCCTCTTTTCATTGGCAAGGTGTGAAAGTGGAATCTGTATCCTCGTAAAATTATGTCTAGAACCCGTTTGTCCTTTGTGACAATGTGCCAGTTGTCTGCAAAAAGTGCGAGTTTTCCCCCCAAGGGGGCTGCCAAGAGAGTATTGCTTGGCCGGATGAGGTGCAAGTCATTGAGTTTACCTTCTGGTGGATTGAGACCTGTCTTCTCCTCCCTTCTGTGTTGTAGTGCCCGATTGGCGAGGTTTATACTGGGCTTGTGGTTGTCCTCTGCCCCTTGGGCACCTGTATTTACCCCTCTGTGGTCTGTCAGTGGTTGGAAAGGACCAATTTTTTGTTGACCAGTTTCTGCTGAAGCAAGGGGGTTGTACTTGTAGGAAATCTTTGACTGTCTGCATAGATTTTGCCTTATCTTCCATTTTCTTTAAAACTTCTTCTGCTTTAACTCCAAAAAGAACATCCTGCTATAAGGGAGCATCTAGTAGTTTTGCTTTAACATGATCAGGCAGAGTTTGTTCCTTTAACCAAGCATGCCTACGTATAACAGACCCAGTGGCAGCTGCTCTGCAGGAGGCCTCCAAAGAAGCAAACCCACATTGTAAGGTATGTTTGCCCACCTGCTCAGTGGCGTGCAACAGATCCTGTACTTCTTTCAATTCAGATTGTTGGGGGAGGGAGGTTATCCTTTGCTTTAACTGAGAGATTAGAAATTGCTGATACTTAAGCATATGAAGTTGACAATTCAGTGCCCTTATAGCTAGTGTGGCTGAGGTGTAAACCTTTTTCCCCCACCTGTCTAGTGCTCTGGAATCCCTCTCAGAAGGTACTGGGTTTTTAGCCATAGAAGTCTTAGTCTCTGGGTCAGCTACTGGGCTTTTGTAAAGTAATTTGCGGGAATCAGGCACTCTGTAGTATCTGTCAGGCTTAGCCGGAGCAGGAGGTAGAGAGTCTGGATTCTAAATAGACATCATCCACAATGTCCAAAACAGGTGGGATGGCAAGAGGTCTGTGTTGGGGGAGTAAAAGAAACTATATGAGCCTTTTCTTTGAATCAGAGTAGTCCTGACCTTCCCAGTGAAAATGTTCCCTCATAGTGTGTAAAGTTTCCCCAAAGGAGTAGTCTTCAGGAGGAGAAGCTGAGGGAATAGAGTCCTCAGCATCAGAATCTTCATAAGGAGAGAAGGAATAGTCTTGGTCCTCAGAGGAAGCAGAATCTTCCTCTTGTCTAGGCCTTTTGTCAGGAGGGGGCTGTGAACCCCTGATTAAAGTAATCACATTTTCAGCCATTTTGAGCATCTGTTTCTTAGGCATAGGGCCTTGAACAGGAGACTGAAGTGCAGTCCTTTTAGATTTAGGAGGAGTCTTCGACTTAGAAAACGTTTTAATGGTGAGAGTCGGTCTGAAAACGCCTTCAGAAACCGATGGCGTTTCTGTAGCACCAACGTCTTTAGAAGCAAAGTCGTTGGAAGGACCTGAAGTAAAAGGCTGCATCGGCCTGGTACATTCCGTCAAAATTTCCGTAGCGGTCTCGGGTTCCAGATCTGCGGTAGTCAGGGGCTGCATCGTAGCCTCACTGAGAACCGGAGACCGGATCAGCCGAGGCCTCAGAATCTGGCTTAGGCCTGGGCTGTCGGTCCTTATCCCTGCGTTTTTTGTGCACGCCGGTAGTCGGTTGCTCCGACGGTATGGTGTAGCTAAATTTTCTACCAAAATAGTGTCGTGCGAAATCAAATCGTCTTTTAATAGTATGCTTATTAAACCTAGCACAAAACCGACAAGAAGTGACGTCGTGGTCTGGGCCTAGGCGAGGTATGCAGTAAGAATGAAAATCCTTATGAGATATTTGCTTCCCACAAGAAATGCAATTGTTAACTTTTTCTGACATCGGTCTGAGGCAAGAAAAATTTCCCCAACGGGGTACTTAGCTTTATAGAAGACTTCGGTCTGAAATTCGAATTCGAAAATCTCAGGAGTCGGCCGACCGGCACTTGCGAACTGCTTCTGCTTCGGGCACCGCGTGGCAAGAAAGACTGGAGAAAATGGCGTTGGTTGCATTATATATACCCCTGGAGCACTGACATCAGGGATGAGGTGGCAGCAACCGACGTCGGACCAAGACTTTGGAATTCCGGCCGACTGCGGGACCACCTGACGACAGGATAACCCAAGTGTGATGACTGCAGCAGGGTAACACGATGAACATCTTGAGAGAGCCAAATGAGGCCCCCATCCCCGGTCTGAGGTATCTGTAAAGAGCTCTTGAGTCGAGGCTGGAGCTTGGAAAGGAAGCTATGGGTTGAGAGAAAGTTGATGAATCCACCATCGAAGCTTGACCTTGAGACAAGGAAGAAAGGGGACTTGGAAGTCTAGGGGGATGGCAATGTTGAAGCCACACTGACTTGAGGTACCACTGTAGCTTTCTCATGTGGAGCCTGGCCAGAGGGAGCATGGGAATGGTGTAAACAAGCCCAAGGACCCTGACAAAGTCACTGGACATAAATGAACCAGAGGAAGAAGAGACTGGAAAAAGGCAGTAAGAGACGGGTCTTTGAGGGCAGGCAGAAATGCCAATATGGAAATGGTCTAAAACCTGCAACCAAGGAAAATTTGATCCTCAGATGGTGTCAGAGCTTTCGTTTATGGTGAACCCCAGACTCTGCAACAGGGAAATAGTAAACTGGAGATCCTGAAGCAGATCATCTGGGGAAGAAGCTTGAATGAGCTCATCCAGATACAGAAAGATCTAAACTCCTCTCATCCTGCAAAAGACAATGACAGGAGCAAGGCAGATTTGGTGAATACCTTTACACACTACAGAGGCTAAAGGACAAAGCAGAGAACTAAAAATACAAGGAAGAAACAGAGAAATGCAAACATTTCCTATAAAGGGGATGGATGGGGATATGAAGGTAGGCATCCTTGAGATCCAGAGAGAAAAGAAAGGCCTCAGGTAGAAGGGGAGGGGGGGTCTGAAGAAACATTCAAAAGGAAGGAATCTTGAGGAAGGTGTTGAGCTGTGAAAGGTCCAGAACTGGTCTCTCAGTGCCTTCCTTTTTGGGAACCAAAAATATTGTGTAATAAAATCCCTCCCTACCTGGGCAGGAGGCACAGCTTGAATAGTGCCTTGGATCAAAACAGAATTGAGCACCTCTGGGAAAAGAGGAAGTTGCACCAGAGGAGGTTGAGGGATGTCCAAAAAGATAAGAAGAGATTTCCAAACCATGAAATATCCCTGGTGGACATTGGACAGAGCCCAAGAATCTGTTGTGATCTTTAACTCATTTGGAAGAGACATGGAAAGGCAGCAGGATAATGGAATCTGGCCAAGGGAAAGGAGAAGCAAATTGTCAAATGGTACCTGGCTTATCTTGAAAAGTCAGTTTCTGAGAGGTAAAGGTTTGAATAGATTCAGTAGTAAGTACACATCTAGATACCTTTTTTCCCATTAGGGGGAGGGTAAGACTGCCTGTGAACAAAAGCAGATTTGGAGAGGTAATTCCCCTGAAACATAGGAAGAGGAGAAATAATATGTTTGAACTCCTGCAAGACTTTACCCTTAACCTGGTGAAACCTGAAAAGTTTAGCAGCAGCAGCACCAAAACGATTTTTATTAGTCAAATGAGTTTGTCAATGTCATCAGGCAAAGCCTGCCGATGAAGCAAAAAGTAATGCCTCATAACAGATCCAAAGGCAGCAGCCCTGGAGGAGCTATCAGCTTCATTGTAGCTGTACTTGACAAAGTGGTGGGCAACCTGAGAGATTGAGCCCATCTGGGAATGGGCAGACATCTTTCCCTCAGAGTCAAGAAGGTCAGAAACCACTTTGGAAACCTGACAGGAGGTCAAAACATACCTGGTCATAAGAGTCCAGTAGCAGATGGCCTAAAAGGATAAGGTGGCAGCAGTAAAAAAAAAAAATGTTCCCAACCTGTCCATGGTCCTGCTATCTTTATCTGAAGAAACAGCTTAGTAGAGGGCAACAGCTTGGAAGGCTTGTCAGAAACACAGACACTACAGAAGGATCAGCAGAAGAGTATTTATAAAGAAATGTACATTAGTCAGACACCTTGTAAAATTTATCAGGTTTCTTGGGAGCAGGAGACTGAGAATCAGGGGCCACATAAGCTGCTGAAAAGGTATCCAGGAGGGCACCCAGAACAGAGGAAACAGCTGATGGCTTAGGCGACTCCATCTAGAAGAGCTCAATACTACCTTTTTTGAATATCAGAGACCCAAGAGCAATCCCATTTAAAAAAATCCCTTCATCGGGGCAACAGTATCCTAAAGGAGAGTTTCTCCAAAGGGGAATCTGGACCAATAGAATCCTCTTCCTCTGAGCTGTAGTCAAAGAAGAAAGGGATTTGAGAACAATAAGACAGGGACTCTTTGCCAGAATCCAAATCCTCATCTGAAGAGTATTTCCCCTGGGTCTTTTAAGAGGAGTGGAAGACCAGGGAGGAGCAGACAGAGACCCCTTGAGGAGAATTTAAAAACATTAAAGTATTAAATACCACCACAGTAAAATCCTGCAATTCACTTTGAGGATCCTTAACTACAGGGGATAGATGCTTGGGTTTCGGTTTCTTTTTTTCGTGGGATGTCTGCATGAAACACCTTGGAGGGTAAGACTCTTGGCGACATTCAATAAGTGTAGCAGAAATCTCCTCTATGACAAAGATCTGTATAATCTCCCTTGGTCCCTCACATATAATCAGCCAAGGTTCCCCCCCTCAATGTCAAGAGCAGACATTTGTAAAAAAACAAAAAAAGCCACCATGGACATGCAAGAAGTCGGATTCATGCCAGCCTCCAATGGGCTCACTGCAGAGGAAACAGAGGCAACCACCAGATGATCTTCTGTACTTTCATTGGCCTCGAGAGAGAGGTCTTGGGAAGGCTGGACAGCACCAGTACCAGACTTAAGATTTTCTTGGTAGACAGCTGACCATTGGGATGGGAAGACTCTGCCATTGCACCTTGAGTCAACAGCTTAAGAAGTTGGTTTTCAAGGTAAATAGATAAAGAGGAGAGACAACTGCACAGGGTCTTGGGGACAAAAGCCTGGCAAACAGAACACTGCATATGGCTATGGGAACCGCCCAAAAAGGAAAGTCACTGGTCATCATGGTCTTTATGGGAAATTTGACTCCCACACTGACATTTTCTATTTCTGGAGGACATGAACCCAACAGCACTAAATAAAAAAAGGAATAAAAAAGAAACCCCAATGGGGCACTTACCTGAAGTGCAGTTTATTAACCAGCACAACAAAAGGCCATTCAGACTGGTATTCATTGATGGCATTCAGACTGAAGGCAAAGAAGTTCAGAGTGTGTGCATTCATATGTCACATTTATGCACTACGCCTTGCATAGGGAGTGTAGGTGTGATGTGCGGCATCTCTAAGTACTAAAGGCTTTAGTATACTAGCTGGACATTGGGCAGGAGATCCCTTGTGTTATAAATACTGCAACAGTGATATGGAAGGACATCATATCTTATATCTAATTAATCTGGACATTAAACATCTCTTAAATCTGGGTCCTCATTAATTCAATTTCATCAAAAGCAGGTCCTGCCTCCTTAGCTTCATTACTTTATTTTGAAAAGATCACCAAATCAGTGGATAGTGGGTTGCACTACGTACAGCGTATCTGGCTTTGGCCAAGCCTTTGACATTAATCCACATGTACAAGTGTACAGGCTTTTAACTCTGAACATATATCACTATGTTCCGTTGTGTATAGCATATGGTTAGACTCACAGGTGTCACTTCTGAAAGCAACAAAGTTACCAGTAATATACAACAGGGATATCAGTACCAGGGTCCCCCCCTATTTGGCATTTATCACACCTTCAGGCAAACACTCCTGGTCTACGGTTTTCTAAGTCTGCAGGTGAACGAACTGGATGTTGTTATTTGAACATTCACTAATTTACAACTGCTCCATCATGGATTAGACCATGTTAACAACTGGTGCAAATCAATAGCCTCAAATTAAATGTGAAATAAAATGTAGTACAGTTCATTCATTTCCCAATACCATGTAGGTGTTACATTCCCCAATCAGACATTGTTATAAGAGATCTAGGCACTCTTGTTGAGAATTTCTTATCTTTTGACCATAGTAGTTCCAAAATCCTTCTGACTGGCTTATCTAATTTCAAAGGCATCTCATCCAGACAGAAATAAGTCTTACCATATCAATGGCACAACAGGTAGCACACATACCTCTGGTGCAGAAGTATGTGGGTTCTTTTCCTATATCAAGTCAATTGATTGCGGATACCCCTTATGCTGCATTGCAGTGTTGCATCCCTGAGTGCATCATCCTTCAAGTGAGATGTTAAAAGTACAGTTGTGTACACTTACCATAAATGTAGATGTTCAAGTGTATTCACTGTTGTAGTCATCACACTTGGGTTATCTGACTGCAGGTAGCCCTCAGTCGGCCCAAATACCAGAGTCTTGGGATTTCTGCGCCGGATGCTGTCGCCTTTTCCATTACGTCAGGGGTATAAAACATGCAGCCAACAACATTACATCAGGTTTTTCTTGCCCCAGATGTCAGGAGCCCCCAAAATAGGAAGCTATTACATGGTGTGGAACACCTCCCGTAAAAAGTAAATACCCCTGCCATAAACAATGGCCATAAAGAGGATAGGTAGAAAGGATAGAGAAAGCCAGGGGGCTGGAGGGAGGGAAACCAGGACTGCAACAGTGAATATACTCTAACATCTACATTTATGGTAACTATACACAACTGTACTATGTTCTTCGTGTTTCATTATTGCAGTCATCACACTTGGGTTAATTCCCAAAGCTGAGGAAGGGTGGAGGCAGTCAAGAAGTGTTAGGGCTGGCTAACAGGCCTTGTAAGACTGCTGTGGTAAATCTAGCTCTGGATTTAGAAAAAATAGGTAAGTGGTAATGCTTGGTGAAGGTGTGTACAGAACTCCAGGTTGCAGCTTCCAGGATGTCCTTGGTAGGGACTCCTCTGAGAAATGCTGTAGTGGTTGAAGTAGCTCTAGTGGAATAAGTTCTGATCCCCTGAGGAGTAGGTTTTCCATGGTGCTTGTAGCAGAAATGGATGCAGTGTGCTATCCATTTGGAAATAGCTTGCTTCGAAATGGCCTTGCTCTCTGCTCCTGTAGCAAAGCTGACTAGCAGCTGGTCAGATTTTCTGAAAGGCTTAGTCCTGTCAAGGTAGAACCTGAGCTGTGAACATCCAAGGAGTGCAGGATCCTTTCCCCTTTATTCTGAGGATTAGGGAAAAAGGTTGGCAAATGGATTGGTCTAAAGCCACACTGGATACCACCTTGGGCATAAAGGATGGGTCAGTCCTGAGGAAAACCCCGTCAGCATGGAAAATAATGAAGAGCTCCACCACCATTAGTGCCTGTAACTCAGAAACTCTTCTTGCTGAAGTAATAGCTAGAAGTAAGGTTGTTTTCCAAGAGAGGAATTTTAACTCTGCTGAAGCAGCAGGTTCAAAAGGGGGAAATGTGAGCTTCTCCAGTACAAAGTTAAGGTCCCAGGCCAGGGTGCGAGCTCTCCTAGGGGGTCTTAAATTGTTAGCTCCTCTCAGGAACTGTTTGATGAGAGGGTGAGAAAGAGAGGTGGCTCAGTATTATAATGAGCTGAGATGGCAGAGGCATAAATCTTAATGGATGAGAAGGATAGGCCTCTGTGGAGCAGATCTGCTAGGTAATCAAGGATTTGAGGTAAGTTGGGCACAGCTGTGTCCTTTCCTTGAGACTGACTCCAAGAACAATATCTTTTCCACTTTTCAGCATAGGATTCACTAGTACTAGGCCTTCTGGCCTCAAGGATGACGTCCAGCACCTGTTTGCTGGGGGATGCTGGTAGAGTATTCAGGGGATAAGCCAGGTTGCAAGGTTTAGGGTTTGCAGCTGTGGATGCAAAATCTGTCCCTCCTGCTGAGACAGCAGGGAAGGTGTCTGATGTAGGTGTCAGGGTGGCAATGCTGTCGGACTGCATAGGAGTGGGTACCAGTGCTGGCATGGTCAGTCTGGTGCAATAAGGTTTATCTTTAGCCTGTCCTGTTTGATCTTGAGCAGTACGTTTGAGAGGAGGGGCAGAAGGAGGAAAGGCATAAATTGAGAGGTTTGCCCATGTAAAGGATAGGGCATCCACCTTCCAGGCTCTGCTGGGAGGGTTCCTTGTGCAAAAATTGCTCAATTGGTGGTTTTGGTGGGAGGCAAAAGGTCCACCTCCAGTGTTCCCCACCTCTGGGCTAGAGGTTTGAATGAGTTGGGTTCCAGTTTCCACTCGTGAGGGTCCAGTAGATTTCTGCTCAAGTCGTCTGCCAGTGAATTTTGCTTGCCTGGCAGGAATTGAGCTTGTAGGTGCACTTGGTTGCTCAAGGCTGTGTTCCACAGGGCCATGGCTAACCTGCAGAGTGTATAAGAATGAGTTCACCCCTACTTGTTTATGTACCACATAACTGTGGTGTTGTCTGTCTTTATCAGGAGCTGTCCTGGAAGGATAAGGTATTTGAAGGCTGTCACAGCATTCTGTACAGCTAGCATCTCTTTTACATCTTCCTTCTTATTATATTTTTCTCATGTCTCCCTATTTTACACCATTTCGCTCCTCTTTACATACCTTTTTTTCAAGTAAATTCTTAGTAACATCACTATACAACTAACTTCCTTTCTCTACTATTGACTTTACCTGTACGATGTCCCTGTACCTTTCAATTTGCACTGTTTATGACTCTTGTCCTCTTTACACACCCTGTGCTAACCTCTATGCTTTACAACACGTTACCATTGCTTGATTATTTTTATTATATTTTTATTATATTTGCTATTTTTTATTACAAATTTTTATTTTTGTTGTTTGTAATTGTATTTGTATTTTATCATGTCTTGGAGCTTATCTCCCCAGGCCTTTACTGAAAATGGACATATATCCAGACTAGCCCGGTCAACAAATGTAAAATAAAATAAATTGATATGCAGGGGGAATTTGTTCTGGGCTCCATTTGCCATGAATGCATTTGCCTGCCATGTGAGCACCCCATGCATAGTCTGATGCATCTGTTGTCAAGGTTTGGGTGGCGAGGGGTTGAGTGAAAGGAAGTCCCTTGTTGTGGTTGCATGCCTCTGCCCACCAAAGGAACACTGCCCTTAGACAAGGTATGATAGGAATCACTGTTTCCAGGTCCTGAGAATGTTGACACCAGAGACTTAAGTACCACTGAAGTTTCCTCGTATGCAGTCTTACATATGGAATTAGCAGAATGCATGAGGCCATGAACCCTAGGGCTTGCAGTATTTTCCTTGCAAATAGCTGGGTTTTGGTGGCCATTAGTTTGAAATAGTTTGCCAAAAAGACCTGCTTTTCTGGAGTGAAGAAAGCCATCTGGAAGTTGTGTTCAAGCTTGCTCCCAGGAATACAATTTTTTGGCTGGGGACCAGTTGTGATTTCTTTTCATTGATGGTGTACTTCAGTGAACTTAGGAGTCTTTTTACAAATGCCAGGTGCTGAAGTAGCAATTCCTGACTGTCCGCCTGAATCAGGCAATCGTCCAAGTATGGGTAAATTTGAATATTTCTCTGCCTGCAGTATGCAATGGCTGGGACCAGGCACTTTGTAAATACTCTGGGTGCAGTAGATAAGCCAAAGGGAAGTGCAAAGAACTGATAGTGCATAGAGCCTGCCCTGAAACGTAGATATTTCCTGCAAGACTCCCTTATGGGGATGTGCAGATAAGCTTCTTTTAAGTCTAGGGTGACTAACCAGGCATCCTTGACTAGCATAGGAAGAAGCTGTTGCACTGTACCTCTCAACTGTCCCTGATTTTGACTCAAATTTTAGCTCTGTCCCTCTTAATCCCTCCTAAAACTAGTGACTTTTGGAGGAAAGGTGGTGAATTACACTTAATGAATAATGACAATAATTTATGTATTAATTCATATGCTCTGATTCTGTCAATGTTTCAAGTTAACAGCACTAATATTTTAAAAGTGTTCCTGATTGTCCCTGATTTTTTCTTGACTTGTCCCTGATTCTGTTGAAAGTTGTCCCCGGTTGGTTGAGAGGTCTAAGTTGCAGTGTAAGCATTTTGAATTTTGGGACCATCAAAAAGGTGTTGAGAATTGACAGCTCCAGGATAGGGCACCAAGAGCTCCCTTTTCTGGGCACCAGGAAGAGTCTGGAGTGGAGACCCTGTCCCCTTTGTTCTACTGGAACAGGCTGAATAGCCCTGATATAGAGAAGGGAAAGTACTTGCTTTTGAGCCTCTGCCCACTGGTTTGGAGGAAGGTCTGGCAACCTGCTTGGGGTTGGCAGTGAGTGGAAGTAGAATCTGTATCCCTGGGATACAATGTTTAGAACCCATTGGTCCTGAGTAATGGACATCCAGTTTTTTGCATGAAGGACAAGTTTTCCTCCTAGGGGTGCAAGAACTTGGGCATGGCTGGGAAGGATAATTGGAAAGTCATTGTGAACTTTCCATAAGGGGGTGGTTTACCACTCCCTGTTTTTGAGGTGGGAAGACTCCATTGTTTAGAGCTCTGCATACCCTGAGACTGTAGTCTTGGGGGTCTGTTTCCCTTGGGTTTGGAGTGAGAAGGCCCGGGAGGGACTGGAAAGGACCAGTTTTTTGAAGACCAATACCTACTGAATCTAGGTGGCTGCACCTGTAAGAAATCTTTGACAGTTTGCATAGATTTAACTTTTTTCTTCCATCTTTTTAAGAACTTATTCTGCTTTTGTGCCAAACAAACGATCCTGATTTAATGGAGCATCTAGTAATTTTGCATTGACATGGTCTGGCAAGACTTGTTCCTTCAGCCAAGCATGCCTTTTCAGTACAGACCCAGTGACAGCAGCCCTGCAAAATGCTTCTCAGGCATCAGGCCCGCACTGCAGAGCATGTTTACTAACTTGGCTTGCAGAATGCATTAACTCTTGTAAATCTTTATTTTCTGCACAATCTGAAAGTAACACCACTTTTTGTTTAATTAGTTCCATACTATTTTGCTGGTACTTAACATGTGAAACTGTCAATTCAAAGCCCTGATGGCAAGAGTTGCAGAGGTATATACCTTCTTACCAAATCTGTCTAAAGCTCTAGGATCCCACTCTAAAGGGGTAGGGTGTTGGCTGTAGTAGCCTTTTAGGTCCCTAGGAAATGGTCTCTGGATCCGCAGTAGGATTCTTAAAGAGAAATTTGTGAGTCAGGTACTCTGTAGTACTTGTCAGGTTTTCTAGGAGCTGGTGGTAAAGTGTCAGGAGTCCATGAAGACATCATTGACAATATCCAGGACAGGGGGTATAACTAGAGGCCTGTGCTGAGGCAAATTTAAAAATTCCCCGAGTCTCTTTTTGGACTGAAGATAGTCCTGGTATGCCAAGCGGAAATGCTCTCTTAAGGTACGCAAGGTTTCACCAAAAGAAAAATCCTCTGGAGGGGAGGCAGAAGGAATGGATTTCTCTGCATCTGAATCCTCATAGGTAGATAAGGGTATGTCCTGGTAATCAGAAGGGTCAGAGTCATCAGACTCCTGGTTTGTAGAATCAGAAGGAAATTCAATTCTTTGTCTTTTAGCAGAGGAAGGCTGTCTTCCCCTAATTAGAGTAATAAGGTCTTCAGCCATTCTAAGCACTTGTTTTTGTGGCATGGGAGCTTGAGCATGCATTTTGGAGGTCTGTTTTCTAGGTGTAGTGTGAACTCTGGGCCTGAGAAACTCAGTAGTTTTAGTTAAAGAAGTTTTCAGTTTAATACGAATATCGGTAGGTTGGAATACACCCGCAGAAGCCGGTGCCTGCACAGCGGTTCCGGACCCATCCAAGGCAGAAACATCCACAGGTTCCATAGTTGAAGAAGCATCTCACTGCATTACTGGACTCCGAATGGGTCTCAGCAGAGGTCTGCGAATCTGTAGACGCGGGTATCAGGGGCTGCAAAGGCACCTCACTGAGTACCGGCGGACTGGCGACTAGCTTAACAGAAATGTCGTCGGCAGTTTTTGTCCTGTGAGTCATCAGCAGTTTTTGACCCATGAGGTCTGTCTCTGTCTTTGTCTTCACTCTTTTTCAGAAGATCGGTAGTCGGATGGCTTACCGAAGCCATTTCCGAATACGAAGAATGAGAGCGAAAGAATTTAGCTACAAAAATAGCCCAACGACGAATGGTTCAGGCGTTAAACAAGGCACAAAACCGACAGTGAGGGATGGCGTTGTCTGGGCCTAAACAGGTGACGCAGTAAGAATGAAAATCTCTATGAGGTATTTGCTTTCCACAGGCAAGAGAATTGTTAACTTCTTCTGAGTTAGAGCAAGAAAAAAGAATCCCCAATGGGGTACTTAGCTTTAGGAGACTTCAGGTTTGAAACTAGAAAAACGAAAATTTCAGGTAGCGGCCGACCGGCACTTGCGAACTGCTTCTGCTTCAGGCTCCTTATCGGCAAGAAAGGCTGATGTAATGGCGTCAGCTGCATGTTTTTTACCCCTGATGTCATGGAAGAGGCAACAGCATCCGATGCAGAAATCCCAAGACTCTGCTATTCGGGCCGACTGAGGGCTACCTGCAGGCACATAACCCAAGTGTGATGACTGCAACAGTGAAACACGAAGAACATCTGAGGTTCCATCTGTTGGAGATGGTAGTAGCTTGGGCGGATAGAAATGATCCCATTGCACATATCAAAAAGAGTAAGGGTAGTTCCCCAAGTGCTATAAATACCACCTCAGGTCTCCCCTGAGAAGAGGCCACCAGCCCAGTGGGACTAACCTGGTCAAAAAAGGATACACAGACAGACAGATTGATAGACAGATAATCTTATCTGACCCACTATTGAAAATAATGCCCCTTTGTCACATGAATTTATCTAAAAGTATCACTCAGCTTGAGACCTCAGAAATTCTTAATGAAAACAATCAATGGCCTCAAAAATCTTAGTTATCAGAACAGAATGTCAGTGCATTCACTATACTCCATCTCTTACACAGACTTCCATGGAATTGTACATCTAGTCTTTTTTGACCCATGAAAGACCCAATCCACTTTGACCTCCTGTTTCTTTGAAAAAGAAATGGTTTCTCAAAAAATGGGTTAAAAGGAACTAAAACATTCAACAACAGATAAATAAGACACATTCATATCCCAACATATTCCTCACCTGGGGGGGGGGGGACTTCCAGTGCACCCAAGGTAAACCCACACAATCCAATGGGCAGCCTTAACTTCTCTTCTTCTGAATATGACATTTTCTAGGATTCTAATGGTATGCTAACTGAATGCCTAGTACTTACCTAGGAACTTCTTGAAGCTTTGGTGATCTGTACTAAAGACTGAAAGACAGCATCCATTTTCCTCAATAGACAGAGGAAGGATGCCTTATGGACAAAGTGAGTCTGCAATAACATCCATATCTTTCCTGGTCTGTCGGGGTATCTTGACTCTCTTTTTATGATGAGCTGTTGCATCTTATACCTCATCTATGCCTCCTGATGGGGTGGTACATGCATCATCAGCAAATTTGGGTATTTTGGTCTAGATATTAATGTGATATAGTAACAGTGACTGGTTGTCTTTCTCAACCACATTTCCTTGGAAATCCTGCACCACTGGCACAGATGAAGAGGGAACCTTCCTCTGCCCACCTACAACCAGAAACAGCTGGGGTGGGAGACTGGAGTATCATGAACCCCTCTTAGAGGGGACTAAGACCTCCTCAAGAGCACTGTGACTCACAACCACTGTCCCAGCAACATACAAGTTAATTATAGACTATGATCTGGTGGACCATCTGTATCCTAGTCACATGATCCCACATCAAAGTTACCAAGCCATGAATTAGTACCAAAGCCACCACCTCCCCCCTCCAACACAGGAATAATTACTTTGGACCTAGCTATGGCCCAATATCCATAACAGTTTCAGGTGCCAGAACAGGGGTGTATTTACAATTCCCCATCTAGTAGTCCAGGTTGCACTTAGTGTCAGGGACTACAATGCTTTACATCCAAGGGGACTCTACTCTATAAGAGACCTATTCTCTGTGATAGATACCAATCAATCACACCATTATGTCCTATTTACATTGTGGTACAAGTTCAGAACTGATGAGTGGCCTTTAGGGTGTTAGTTTTGTGAATGTGATAGAGATTGCAAAGGACAGGATTCTTTGTGGGCCCACAGGTTAGGCAGATGCACCCTCTCAAAAGTCAGTATGACTTGAAAAAGAGTGCGTGCTTTAATGGTCAGGGTAGTTCAAGGTGGGTATGTCCTTGATTGCCTTAATAAGGAAATGCTGTGGTCTCTCAATCTGGGCCATGTACTTAGATAAGTACATACCAAAGAAGGCATTATACTCTATAATTGGCCTGATGCAGAGAAGTAGAGAGGGATGCCGACTTCCTTAGGTCTAGAAGATACATGCCTAGTGATTAATCTGCCTATATAATAGTGGTAACGTGGCTGTCGTGGGACAGCTCACTGCCAATTTTTAGGTGGTGTCACCTATGTGACAGCTGCCCAGGTTTGCCAAAGAGTATAATGCTGCATTTCTTGGCATTTAAATTTGAGGCTGTGGTCCAAGCACAACTTGTTAGTGTATGTTAGGCCCTCCTGGAGAAGCTGGTGGTCAGTTGGGGTGTTTACGGCAGCTCACAGTTTTGCAATCAGCAAACTTTATCAGCTACAAGGTCAGCCTTAACATTAGAGAAGTAAATACCAAAGAAGAGTGGTCCCAGTACAGGTGCCTGGGATGCACCACTGGTAACTACTCTTTTGGCTGAGATTGTGCCTTCACCACTAATAGACTGGGCTGTACTGGTAATCCAGATTGCTATCCAGTGGGTTACACAGATGTTACATTTAGTTCAATTTGCTCATCAGTAATTCCAAAATGTGGAATGGTAGCAAAGGCTTTGGCCAGGTCCTGGTACACAGTGTGAACAAACCTGCCAGAGTCCAATGCCCCAGTTACCTGTTTTTTTAAAAAGTTCACCAGGTGTAAGAGGCAGGATCTGCCTTTAACAAACACAAAATAGTTTTGAAGACCAGATAACTCTTTGTTAATGAGTTCCATAATGATGCTGTGCATTGCCTTACAGATAACACCAGTGAGACATAGGAGTCTCTTGGATTAGTAGTCTGTCCCCCTTCGTGGAATGGGATGACTACAGCAGTTGTCCATACCTCTTTTATGAATCCAGTGGAGAGGTTGAGATTGAGTAGATATAATAATAAATCAGCTAGACAATGTTCGGTGCTGACCAGCAAGACATACCTTGGCCCATGGAGCTACTGTTCATAGCCATGGACAGAGCACTTAGGATTTGCTCAGAGGTGATTATGGAAGAGAGCTGCATAGACAGACTAAGGTGTTGCAGATGATTAGGCAATGGGGGAGTGGAGTTTGAGCTGAATTTGTCTGCTGCGTTGGCTATCAGCGAATGAGTAGGAGGTATTCTTTTGTATTAACTCAGAACTGTTGGGCATTATTTCTGAGGTTCCTGACAAGGATGAAGAAGGCAGTTATCCTTTTTGTGAGTGGCAATTCTCAATTTGTACTTGCTTTTACAGGATTTGATTTTACTTCCAAGTTTTTTGTTGATCATTTTGAATTATTCTCTAGCTGATGGGGGTGTTGGTTTTATTTTACAGGTTAACAATGTCTTCCTCTTATTGTATAGTTTGTTGATGGAGGTTCCATCAAATGAGTTTGTTCTTAAGTTTAGCATTATGTGTGCGTCTTATGGGACCCCACGCCTCAATACAAATCTTGAGGTGGGCATAACACTTATCCATGAATAGATCACAGAAGATAAAGTGGTTACAAGTCATCTAGGGTTTTGCACTTGAGTATTAAGCATGGTGGTCATATTTGACTAGTGATTTGGTAACTATAGGTGCTGAGCATAGGGGGACTAGATTGATGAGAACCAAGTCCAATACTTTTAAGCCCACTCATTGGGTATTTAACATGTTGGTATTAATAAAGTCCAGGAATATTTCTTCATACTTATTTATGGTGGTGTAGGCTACCCAATTAATGGAGGGGTTGTTGAAGTCTTCCAAGAGTACAGTGTTGGGCATTATAGTGATGGATTTGAATGCAATTAGATATGTCATGTGGTTTGCAGAAGTCATGGAGGTGGTACGATGGCTGACCACTATTTGATATTATGTTTTGTTTATCATAAGGATGTGGAGGAGTTCAAAGTCATTGTCCTGCATTATGAGTCTGGAGGTGAATGGTTTCTTAGCAGCACAGATGCACCCCCCTCCTACTACCTCTTCTAATTTGGCACGTGGTCTGAATGAGTAATCTGCATTAAATCCCTGCAATGTGGGGGTGCTTTCACTGTTCAAAAACTATATTTCAATAACTACATGTATAGCTCTGTTTTCCAGGATGACGGATGCCTGTATGGAGTGCAACTTTTTGGTGAGGTGTCCGTCATTGAGCACTGCCACATTAGTATTGCTTTAGTTGACTATGCAAGTAATTTGAGGGGACTGACCTAGCCTAAAAAAGGTACTACAAGGGAGAAAAAAAGTCATGGACAATAAATGGAGACCATGATGCAAAAGATGTAAGTTATCGTTAGCAAGCAGCCTGGGTTGTCAATCATCTCCTCAGAGGTTGGTATATAGTGGATCCCTTTAGAATGATAAAAAGGGCCAAGACATTAATTAAAGTCAATTACCTATTGTACTGAGGCATCTTTCTTGGTGATTGTAGGATACTGCTGAGTACTGGTTTAAGATATGTTTGATTGGAAATGGCCAGGATAAGTGTCTTCGTTGTTGAAGGTTCTACTGGGCATGCTGAAAAAAATAGCTTGCTCAGACTGCTTTGAGTCCTGGTAAATGGCTGCTAAAAAGAATGAAATGTCACCCTCATAGCTAAAAGGAGATTACCCTTTATCCTTCATGCCTGCAGATGCTGGTCAATTTCAGGCCTAAGCAGCAAAATGTCCATTAAAGTAATCGCTCATAACAGTTTCAGAGCGCATTTATGCTGCATCCTCCCACATGCACAGATCTCTTTGCATCATCCTATGCTAGTTGTAACAGCTGGTTCTACACACTGGAAGACATGAAAAGCTGGTTGTTGAGTTACTCCTCCTCCAGTCCATCAGACACTACATTAGTAGTATGAAATATTTCATCCAAAACATCGCACTGAAAACAAAACATCGCACTGAAAACAAAACATCTACAGAAGATAATCCAGTGCCTTAACACAACACATCCAAGACACACAAGTCCATTGACACACAAGTCCATTTCCTCCAGGTTAACCAAATGCTTCTATTAGTAAGTGAGGGATGGAAAGACTGAATGAGGAGTAAGATCTCTCCAAAGGGTGGCACAGAAACAGCCACATCTGGCTTAAAAGATCTCTAATTTCATAGCACAGTCTGGGCCCCAAAAATAATTTTAATTTTTTTGGATTTGAGGTCAATGTTGAGGTATTCCATGCTACAATTCCTGACATTTCCGAGAACGTCAACGTGGATAAACCATACAGGAGGGATGCAATGCATCTTGCAGGCTTCCTGGAAACTCTTTTGTGGGGAAGAAAATTTCCGAGATGGCCAGTTGCCTCTCTCTCATTCTGTAAAACTTCACTGAAGTTCCAGTCTTCAGAAGATGAAGATAAGAATATAGATTGCTCATCAACCACATCTTTCACTGGAGAGCCAATGTGGTGAATCCTTCTGAGTAGGTTTCTAGTCCTTGTCCATTGGGAGTCAATTACTGACCAACCTCTGACGGAATTCTAAGTATTCTGCATTGAAGTATGGGGTAAAGCCTCTGTTGGCTACCTAATGTAGCCAATTCTGGAACAGAAGATACTTGGCTCTGTAAGACATACAGTGTCTGGGTAGCCTGCACTGGCTATCCCAACTCTGACATATCTAATGTCAGGTAGGCCAACATCGGAACTAAAAATGGGGCCCCGAGGGGGCTTACAGTGTTTTCAGAAGAGCTCATGGAAGGCCCATACTGGAGCTCTCATAGGGGCCAACAGTAGGGCAGGCAGATCATCCTGCAAATGATAAACCATTGCTGGACCATCTGGAAGCAGGACAGAACTAGATATATTTGGATGGAAAGGACCTGATGCCGGAGGCACCAACAATGGATCACTCACTACCGGGGTGGGCTGGGGCGGGGCGCAACACTACAAGACTAAAATCCAAAGAAGCAAGTGTAAGCAAAAGAATACACAAGCTAGGACCTGCAATGCAGAACCCAATGATCTGTATGAAACAGACTGTCCTGAAAGATAAAAAAATGAACACTTGCATTGGATCTGCCTTCATACCTCTTAAAGGCCCAAGAGACGGGACAGACCAAAACTGACTGAATTTGAAGTTCCAGAAGAGTCCTGGCTAGCTCAAAATAATCAATAACTTGCACTGTATGACACTGCTCTGACATGAGGGGTGAGCACAAGACACTTCTTGCCAGAATAATAACAGAAATGTCAGGAGAAACGTTTCAAGAGCACACTTCCAACAGAGAAGCTAGAATAGATCTGTTCCTGCAGGAGGAGGAGGAGGAGATCTGGCTTTTAAGTTAAACCAGTTTAGTACATTTAGCCCTAGTGGCTGACTAACCTACTTTACTAGCTTAAAAAATTCTTAGTCTGTCTCTGTCCTGAGGAGTAACAGAACTAAATCTCAAAGACCATCAGCCTTGCTGAGACATCTGTTTAACCTAAAACTCAAAGAGGCAAAAAAGCAACTTCCTACATCTACTATTGGAAGTATTACAAAGCTCAATTACAACATAGCTATTAGCTTTACATGAGAACCGGAAGATGGGGTTCTGGATAAAAATGGCACTGAAAGTGAAAAGGAGTACAAGACAAGGTTGCCCATTTCATCCAGCACTTTTATTTTAGCCATGAAGATTTTGGCCAACTTGGTAAGGGCAAAAAGTGTGGGAGTCCAGATGATTGTGCTTTAATGTCAAAGACCCTAGAGAAAGAATAGTTGTGTAAAATATTACCATAACCTTAGATGTCCTTCTCTTCCATGTTGTAGTATTCTGGTGTGGGATTTCCCCCTCAGGTGATCCGTACATCAGCTCCTATACAAAAGCTTCAGCTTGGCTTTTGCAGCTGCGTGGGATGTCACACGTAGGGCCATAAACCAGTATCCCGTAAATGTGATGTCCTCACGTACAGATCTCAGAACATGAAGGCCAGCAGAAGAAGGCAAGGCCCAGCAGGAGTAGATGCCTGATTGGACAGTCAAAGTTTGATGGTCATTATTTTGGTTTGAAGACCCCAAAGGCCTGTAGAAGTTGGGGGGTTGTAGAGGGGTTAGGTGGGTGGTAAGGAATACTGCAACATGGAAGAGAAGGACATCTAAGGTTATGGTAAGATTTTACACAACTGTTCTATGTCCTTCTATTCCTATGTTGCAGTATTATGTTGTGGGAGAATACCACAGCTTAGTTGGAAGGAAGGGTGGAGGTCGAAGAGGCTGATTCTACAAAGCCTTGCAGGATTGCTCTGGTGAATCCTGCTTGTGCCCTGGAGATATTGTAGTGCTTGGTGAAAGTATGTATGGTGGACCAAGTAGTTGCTTCCAAAATGGCATCGGTGTCCATGCCTTTGATAAAGGCTTTAGAAGCTGCCACTGCTCTAGTGGAATGAGCTTTTACCCCTGATGGGAGATCTTTTCCATGGAAGGAGTAGCAGAAGCTGATGGTTTTCCTAATCCAGCATGCAATAGTTTGTTTGGAGACCACCTTGCCCAAGGCTCTGGGGTGGAAGGAAACAAACAGTTGGCAAGATTTTCTGATTTTGTCCAAATAAAATCTTAGTCATCTGTGGATGGCTTGGGAGTACAGAATCCTCTCTCCCTGGTTGGTTGGTGAGGGGTAGAAGGTGGGTAGGTGAATGGATTGCTTCAAAGATAAGTCATTGACCACTTTTGGCATGAAGGAAGGGTTTAGCATGAAGGAAGGGTTTATTCTAAGGGTAACCCTGTCCTTGTGGAAGGTAGTATAAGGAGGGCCTGCCATTAAGGCCTGTAATTCTGAAACCCTTCTAGCTGAGGTGATGGCTACAATGAGTACAGTTTTCCAGGTACAGATTTTTAAGGTAGTTGAGCCAGCTGGTTCAAAAGGGTGCTGGGTTAACTTTTCCAGGATGAAATTAAGGTCTCAGGCTGAAATGGCTGAAAGGTGTACTTTTCTAGAGGAAAAGGACAGTCCACCTTTTACCAGTTGGCACAGGTAGGAAAGAACCAGGGGAGGGTTTGCTTTGCCTGGGTCCCCGTTCTTGTCCAGACACCATTTAGAAAATCTGCCATTTTGCAAGGTATGATTTTCTAGTAGTGGGTTTCCTGACCTCCTTCAGGACTGATAGTACGTCCTCTGAATAATGGTGCCTGAAAGGGATTAAGATTTTATCACCCAAAAAGTCAGAGACAGCACTTGTAAATGTGGGTGTAAGAGGGCTTCCCTTGTTCTGTATCAGAAGGTCCACCTTGTGGGGTAACTCGTGGTGATTGCCCTTGGCTACATTGAGAAGGGAACCAGTGCTGCCTTTGCCAAAAGGGGGTCACCAACAAGATTTTTGGTTTGTCTCTTGATTTTCAGGAGGACTTTTTGAATGAGTGGGAAGGGGGAGAATGCATATAGAAACTTCCCCTTCCATGAGATGCTGAAGGCGTCTACTCTCCATGCTAGGGAGGAGTGTGGCTTGGAGCAGAAGATTTGCAGCTGTCTGTTCTGGGGGTAGGCAAACAAGTCTATGTGAGGAGTGCCCCACTGGTGGACAATATCTAGGAAAACATTAGTGTCCAGAATCCATTCGTGCTGTGGAGAGGATGTTCTGCTGAGGAGATCTGCTTGCTTGTTGTCCTGCGAGGGGATGTAGGATGCCTGCAGGGACACATTGTGGAGGGAGGCTAGTTCCCAAATTAGCAGTGCCAGTCTGCATAGTTGGTATGCCTTTGTTCCTCCTTGCTTGTTGAGCAACCACATGACTGTGGTGTTGTCTGTGACTATTAGAAGAAATCCTGGACAAAGAATTGGAGTGAATGTTTTGAGAGCCAAGAGAATAGCAGTCATCTCTCTGACATTGATGTGTTTGACTCTCGGTGAGGGGGTCCAAGTAGCCTGGACCTTGTAGGATGTCATTGTCGCCCCCCACCCTGAGTCTGATGCATCTGTATGAATGACCTGGTTTGGGATGGGGGGGATGGAGAGGCAGTCCTGGGTTGAGTTGGACCTGATGAATCCACCAGCATATTTCTGCTTTCAGGCATGACAGGAGCTGGATGGTTTTCTCCAGAGGTTGTAGGTGTTGAGACCACACATTTTTTAAGTACCACTGGAGCTTTCTCATATGCATTCTGGCTAATGGAAGCATGGGAATGGTGGCTGGCATTAGACCTAGGGTCCTTAGAAACTGCCTTGCTGTGATAGTTTGAGTCTGCAAGCGCTCCATGAAGTAAGAGGTGAGGGAAGTTATTTTTCCTGTGGCAGAAATGCTTTCATAATGTCTGTTTGTATTCCGCACCCCAGGAAGATCTTGTCTTGCTCTGGGGTTAGAGAAGATTTCTGGATGTTGAGGGTGAAACCCAACTTTTGCAGGAGAGACCTGGTAAATTTTAGATGGGCAGAGAGTGATTCATTTGTCTCTGCTAGTATCAGGATTTCATCTAAGTAAGGGTAAATGTGAATTCCCTGGGTTCTGCAGTAGGCCATAACTGGTACCAGACATTTTGTGAATACTCTGGGGACAGTGGACAATCCAAAGGGCAAGGCAGTAAATTGATAATGCGAGGAGGGAACCACAGAAGCATAAACATTTCCTGTGGGCGGGGAGGATAGGGATGTGTAAGTAGGCCTCTTTTAAGTCTAAAGTAACCATGTAAGCCTGGGGTGGTATGAGAGGAAGTAGGCTTTGGAGAGACAGCATCTTGAATGAGGTCACTTTTAGGAAAAGGTTTAAGATGGAAAGGTCTAGGATGGGTCTCTGTGGTCCATCCTTTTTGGGTACTAGGAATAGCCTGGAATAAAATCCCTTTCCTTCTTGTCCTGGAGGGACTGGCTCTATAGTGCCCATCCGCAGAAGGTCTGTCAGGATCTGAGGGAGGAGGTGCCTCTGGTTTTTGGGTGGAAAGGGGATTCTTCCTCGAGGTGCATTTCTGCCCATGACAGGAAGTATCCCTTTTGCACTATAGCCAGCACCCAACTATTTGATGTAATGGTTTTCCAGAACGGAAGGCAGTGGGAGATGCAGAAGAGGCGTGATGAAAGAGGAAGGTGGGCAAGGCGGGATGAAAGAGGAAGGTGGGTAAGGTAGTCACGCATTGCTGGGATCTCCTCTGTCCTGAAAGGGCCGTCTAGAAGGAGGTTGGGAGGTTGGGGTTCTAGTAGCTGGTTGTCTCCTATGACCTCTTCTGGATCTGGAGGAGGAGGTACCAGAAGCAGGGCTTCTTCTGACAAAGCTGGATTTAGCTGTGTAATTCCTATAGTACTTAGGAATAGGGGACACTAACAGTTGCGTAATGTCCTGCAGCTCTTTACTCTTTTCCTGCAAATGTTTGAAGAGATCAGCTGCCTCTTTGCCAAAAAGCTGTTTTGGATCCAGGGGGTGCATCTGATATTTTTGCCTTGAAGTCCTCTGGTAAGTGTTGAAGCCTAAGCCAGGAATATCTCCTGAGGACTAAAGCAGATGCTGCAGAGCGAGCACAGGCTTCAGCAGCATCATAACTGCATCTAAGAGAATGTCTAGAAACGTGAGAAGCAAGAGACAACTTGGAAGCAACGTCAGACTTGGTTGAACAGTCAGGAATAGAAGCCAGCATGGATGAGGCTTGAGAAATGAGATCCAGAGCATATTTGGTCATGTGCCTCTGGTAGTTTATGGCCCTGAAGGCCAAATTGGAGGAGGTATAGACTTTTTTACCTAACCTGTCCATAGATTTACTATTCTTGTCTGTGGGCCGTAGGGAGACAGAAGGAGTGAGTCTGGATTGTCTGTCAGGGGTAGTGGCAATCACAGCAGGGTCTGCCAAAGGAGGCTTTATGAGGAATTTCTGTTCCCCAGGCACCTTGTAAAAGCAGTCTGGGCTCATAGGGGCAGGTGGCTGGGAGTCTGGTGTCTTAGATGTAGAGCTAAAAGCATCCAAGAAGGCAGGAATAACTGGAGGAATAGCTGGGAAAGAGGGAGAATCCACTTGGAGCAGCTCAAAATATCTTTTTTGTGCATCTGACATTAGAGAGGTTTCCCAATTAAAGTATTCTTGCATTTTGGTGATAGTTTCACCAAAGGAAATGTCCTCAGGTGGGGAGCCTCCCTCTGTGGACTCCTCATCTGGGGAGTAGTACTCCTTAGGAGAGGCAATCTGAGAAGTGTAGGAAATAGATTCCTCTGAAGAAGAGTAGGCCTCAAGATCATCCTCCATGTCAAGGGACATCGGGTGAGGAATGGAAGAGGCTGAAGTAGGCCTAGGGCTGAGCAGAGGAAGGGTTAAGGGTGTTGCTGTAAGCCTGAGGGCCATTAAGGCTCTGCCAGTCGGGCAAGGCTTCTGTAGTGAAGTGGAGTGTTTACTTTTCTGCTTTTTCTTAGCAGGAGTAAACAGGGGCATTGGCCTGGTGTCTGACGCCATGGTAGGGTCCAGAGTAACAAGTGGAAGGCTCTCGCTAGGAGGCTCTGCGTTACCTGGTCCCCCCTCAACCTCACTGAAGTCAGGATCTGTGAAGTCTCCAAGGACGTGCCTGTTGTCAGCTGAGAAGCAGCTTCCGCAATTCTTGCTGTTACCGATGATTCAACCGAACGTCCCTCAGCTCCTAGATTGGATGCTGGCAGGGCATCTGGTAGCGGAGCAGCAGATGCAGATGGCTGCGGATCGTCTTGGGAACACAGGACTGGCAGATGGAACAAGAGGTAGGTTGTGCTCTCTGCCTAAGCAAAAGAGACAGCGACCATGGGAATCTTTATGGGGAATCGGACACCCGCATTGGCATTTTCCCTTTTTAGCTGACATCGGCTATAAAAAGCTACAACCAAGCCTAGGCAAATTAAAATTATGAAGCAGAAAACCCCAACGGGTACTTATCTTTCAGATGTTAGCGTTGAAGGAGTGAAGTTAACGATGCGTCCGTCGTCTGCGGCTGAAAAGTTCTGAGATACGTGCATGAGGACATCAGATTTAAGGGATACTGGTTTATGGCCCTACGTGTGATATCCCACACAGCTACAGCCAAGCTGAAGCTTTTGTATAGGAGCCGACGTACCGATCGCCTGAGGCGGAAATCTCACACCAGAATACTGCAACATAGGAATAGAAGGACAAATCTTGTATAATGGTACTGAGGAATTTCTGAACTTTCAGAAGAGTTCAGGTCTGTAGTGAACACTAAAAATGCAGTGTGAATTAGGCTGGCTATGAATTCAGGTGACTACAGGAGGGGGTAGGTGAAATAATGGAAATGCAGGAAGAGATTGTCAAACTATAGGGTATACTTCAGGAGATTTAAAAAAAAAAAAAAAGCTATCAAAAATTTAAGGAGGATAGTAATGTTACTGAACAATGAAAGGAAATGCTGGACAGTGTCAAAATCATGTTGAGCTGGAAAAAGCGACTAAAAAACTAATTAGGACAGCTGAGACATCTGCTAATCCAGAGGTTGAAAGGAGTTGAGCAAGTTCTAAAGGTGCATAACTAATAAATCTCTAAAGTTGTGGGAGGGCTGCATAAGAACAAACTGAGGATAACTAGGAAGGAAGTAGGGCTACATCTTATTTACAAAAAGAGACAGAAACAGAGAAGTACAGTGACCTACAACATATACCAGACATACTGGGGGAACGAAACAGGCACTGGAAGATACAGGAGATGTGACAAGAAGTGATGAAGAGGTGGAAAAGTCTGCATTTGATATGTTCGGAAAGATTAGTAGCGGTCACTTACAATTAGGCAGTCAAACTCAGCTTAAGAAGGTCTTGATGTTGAAGGGTAAAGGGATAAATGGAAACTTTACAATCCTCAGGAGAGAGAAGGTTGAACTAGATGTAACAGGTAGCCACATAAAGAAAGGGAAGACATTTAAGCTAAAGTCACACACAAACAAAAACACATCTGTATTCAGAAATCTGTACTGGATGAAACTCAGACCCTTTCTTCTAATTTCTCAAAAGAAGATGAAGAGGTCAGAGTCTATTATGGATGACTAGAAAGTATAAAAGTCCCAAAAGAAAGAGGGATTGTTTTGTTTCAGGACAGCTGTCCTGATGCTAAAAACTTGACTCGTGCCAACAGAGGACTGGTAACACAGATTAAAAAATAAATTCTGTTTAAGCTGGATGAATGATATTTTCTTTAACTTGGTAAAGTTACTTAATTGCGCACAGAAGCAAATAGTGATAATGGAGGCATAGACTAGGAGCAAATAATAGTAAAGGAGAAAATAAAATGTAAATATACATAACTTTAACTGACATTAATTTCATATTTCTAAATGTAAGTTAGGACTGAATATGAGAAGGAAGCTAGTATATAAACACTAAATTACTAGCTAAACAGTTTCCTTTTCACTACTACAGTAGCTGCGGTGGTGCACCGGTTAGCAATGCCGCCTCACAGCAAGAGGTTCTCCAGTTCGATCCTCGGCTGGAGTGCCTTCTGTGCGTAGTCTGCATGTCCTCCCTGTGGTCGCATGGGTTTCCTCTGGGTGCCCCAGTTTCCTCCCATATCCCAAAGATGTAGGTGGATTGGACACTCTAAATTGCCCCTAGGAGTGAGTGAGTATGTGTGTGTGCCTTCTGTGGAAGGTTGGGCGCCGGGCTGGCAACTCGTCACCGTAAAACTTCACTACCAATCATGAGCAGACAGGTGATCCGCTGTGGAGACCCCTAACTAGGAAAAAGCCAGAAGAAGTAATCCTGCTACCAATTTGCAGAAAGTACAGTTTTGTACCTACCATAAATGTAGATGTCTGATAGATATGCAACTGCAGTCATAACATATGGGTTGTCCTGCCTCAGGCAGCCCTCGGTCGGCCGGATTCCAAAGTCTGGGTCGGCGTGGCTGGTGTCGCCTCTCTCCGGCGTCAGAACGGCTGGAGTATAAAGGCAGCGGCCGACGCCATCTTCTTCAGTGTTTCTTGCCCCAGATGCCAGGTGCCCTCCTAGGAAGGCTAAATTTGGTGAATGGATAAACAATTCCAGACATGCACAACAGCAATAAACAGATACACCATAGGAGATACCCCCAGCTAATAGTAATAGGGGTAGTGGACCCATAAAAAAGGTTGCAGAGGGGTAGGAGGGTGGGAAAATCCGACTGCAGTTGCATATCTATCGGACATCTACATTTATGGTAGGTACAAAACTGTACTATATCCTTCAAGAATGCAACTGCAGTCATAACATATGGGTTGAATACCATAGCCAAGCTGGGGATGGTTGGAACTAAGAAAGTGATGGTGTAGCTAAAATGCCCTGCAGGACTGCCGAAGCAAAGCCTGCTCGGGATCTGGAGTATAAAGGCAGTTTGTAGTGCTTGGTAAATGTATGCACGGAGCTCCATGTAGCAGCCTCTAGAATGTCCTTTGTAGCCACTCCTCTTAGGAAAGCTGTGGATGTGGCTATAGCTCTGGTGGAGTGTGGCCTAATATTGGCTGGCACACCTTTTCCATGAAAAGAATAGCAAAATCTGATGCAGTGTCCAATCCATTTGGAAATTGTTTGTTTGGAGATTGCTTTTCCTTGTACTCCAGCAGCATAGGCCACAAGCAGTTGGTCAGACTTTCTGGTGGCCTTAGTTCTGTCCAAGTAGTAGCGCAGTTGTCTGTGTATGTCCAAAGTATTCAGCAGTGCTTCCCCCCTGTTTTGAGGATTGGGGAAGAAAGTAGGCAGGTGAATGGCTTGATTTAGAGACACCCTGGAAATTACTTTTGGCATGAATGAAGGATTAGTTCTTAGAGAGACTCTGTCCTGATGAAAAATGAGAAAAGGAGGTACTGCCATGAGTGCCTGTATCTCCGAGACTCTTCTTGCTGATGTGATTGCCAATAGGAAAACCGTTTTCCATGAGAGAAATTGCATTTCTGAAGTTGCTGCTGGTTCAAAGGGAGGAAGAGTTAATTTTTCCAAGATGAAATTGAGGTCCCATGCAGGTACTGGCGGTTTCCTGGGAGGTTTGATATTCTTTATCCCTCTTAGGAACTGTCTTAGCAAAGGATGTGAAAACACAGATGGATCACAATTGTATTTTGCTGAGATTGCTGAGGCATGAATCTTTATGGAAGAATATGAGAGACCAGTATGAAACATTTCTGCCAAGTATTCCAATATCTGAGGTATACTCAATACTGTTGTATCCTGACCCCTGTTAGCATTCCAGATGATGAATCTCTTCCACTTGGCTGAATAGTTTTTTCTGGTGGAAGGTCTGCGTGCTTCCAGTAAGATCTCTTGAACTTTTTTGGAAAGAGAGATATCGGGAGGAGTTATGGTAACCTCCAGGCTGTCAGATGCAATGTTTTCAGGTTTTGATGAACAGTCCTGTATGTTGTGTTAGAAGCAGAGGCCATAGGGGCAGAGGCCACGGTTTGGTCCGAGTTATGCTCAACAGCAATGGGTACCAGTGCTGCCTTGGCCAGTCTGGAGCTATCAAAATGCCTGTTGGTTGTTCTGCTTTGATCTTCAGTATCACCCTGGTCAGCAGTGGTAGAGGGGGGAATGCATAAATTGTTAGGGAATTCCAGCTGAAGGAGAGAGCATCTGTTTTCCAGGCTAGAGGATGGTGGGTCCTTGTACAGAACTTTTCCAGGTGATGATTCATGTGAGAAGCAAAGAGATCTATGTCCGGTCTTCCCTATGTCCTTGTTATTTGTGAGAAAATGTGAGGATGCAGCATCCATTCGTGTGGATCCAAGAAATTTCTGCTCAGCTTGTCCGCCAGTACATTGTCCTTGCCTGGCACAAACTGGGATTGCAAATGTATCTTCAGACTTAGGGATTTTTCCCAGAGAATCATTGTTAGTCTGCAGAGGGGAAAAGAATGAGTGCCTCCCTGCTTGTTTATATACCACATAACAGTGGTGTTGTCTGTCCTTAGCAAATGTCCTTGTTGAAGTGATTTTTCGAAAGTCTCGATTGCATGCATCACTGCCAACATCTCTTTTTGGTTTATGTGCAGATGCCTTTCCCTTGGTGTCCATTGACCTTGAATGCATCTGCCCTCCATGTGCGCCCCCCATCCATGGTCTGAGGCGTCTGTTGTAATCAGTTGACCTGCTTGAGGTTTGTTGAAAGACATGCCTTTGTTTAACTGACTTGCTTGAGCCCACCACAGAAATTCTCTTTGCAGACATGGAATGAGTGGGATTACGTCCTCTAGGCTTTGGCTGTGTTGGGACCATAAGCTTTTTAAATACCATTGCAGCTTTCTCATATGAAGTCTTGCCAAAGGTATCAGAAGAATGCAAGATGCCATGAACCCCAGGGCCTGCAGGATTTTCCTTGCAGTCAGCTGGGAGAGCTTTGCTAGGCCTTTGAAGTACTCTGGTAACTGCTGTTGTTTTTCCTCTGTGAGATAAGCCATTTGTGTTTTTGTGTCCAGTTTGGCTCCTAGGAAAATAATTTGTTGGGATGGCAGAAGTCTTGATTTCTGAATGTTGACTGTGTATCCCAAAGCCTGTAGTAATTGAATGACATAGGTCAAGTTTGCTATCAAGGTATGTTTGTTGTCTGCTTGTATGAGGCAGTCGTCCAGGTAGGGGTATATTTGAATCCTAGGTCTGCAGTGTGCCACTACTGATGCCAGGCATTTTGTGAACACTCTGGGCGCAGTAGATAAGCCAAACGGCAATGCTGAGAATTGATAATGCTCTGTCCCTGCAAGAAATCTGAGGTATCTTCTGCAGCTTTGTCTGATTGGGACATGCAGGTATGCCTCCTTGAGGTCCAGAGTGACCAGCCAAGACCCCTTGCCCAGCATGGGAAGGCGTTGCTGCAATGTCAGCATTTTGAACTTCGGCACAATGAGATAAGTATTTAGAGTAGACAAGTCCAGTATAGGCCTCCATTTGTTTTCCTTTCTTGGAACAAGGAACAGTCATGAATAAAATCCCTGGCCTTGTTCCTGTGGAGGGACCTTTTCTATTGCTTTTATATTTAACAGCTTTGAAACTTGAATGAGTGCCTCTGCCCTTTGATGAAGTGGCAGGTTTGGCATTTTGAAGAGATCAGCTGCCTCTTTGCCAAAAAGATGTTTTGGATCCAGGGGTGCATCTGATATTTTGCCTTGAAGTCCTCTGGTAAGTGTTGAAGCCTAAGCCAGGAATATCTCCTGAGGACTCAAAGCAGATGCTGCAGAGCTTAGCACAGGCTTCAGCAGCATCATAACTGCATCTAAGAGAATGTCTAGAATCGTGAGAAGCAAGAGGCAACTTGAAAGCAACGTCAGACTTAGTTGAACAGTCAGGAATAGAAGCCAGCATGGATGAGGCTTGAGAAATGAGATCCAGAGCATATTTGGTCATGTGCCTCTGGTAGTTTATGGCCCTGAAGGCCAAATTGGAGGAGGTATAGACTTTTTTACCTAACCTGTCCATAGATTTACTATTCTTGTCTGTGGGCCGTAGGGAGACAGAAGGAGTGAGTCTGGATTGTCTGTCAGGGGTAGTGGCAATCACAGCAGGGTCTGCCAAAGGAGGCTTTATGAGGAATTTCTGTTCCCCAGGCACCTTGTAAAAGTGGTCTGGGCTCATAATGGGCAGGTGGCTGGGAGTCTGGTGTCTTAGATGTAGAACTGAAAGCATCCAAGAAGGCAGGAATAACTGGAGAAATAGCTGGGGAAGAGGGAGAATCCACTTGGAGCAGCTCAAAATATCTTTTTTGTGCATCTGACATTAGAGAGGTTTCCCAATTAAAGTATTCTTGCATTTTGGTGATAGTTTCACCAAAGGAAATGTCCTCAGGTGGGGAGCCTCCCTCTGTGAACTCCTTATCTGGGGAGTAGTACTCCTTAGGAGAGGTAGTACTCCTTAGGAGAGGCAATCTGAGAAGTGTAGGAAATAGATTCCTCTGAAGAAGAGTAGGCCTCAAGATCATCCTCCATATCAAGGGACATCGGGTGAGGAATGGAAGAGGCTGAAGTAGGCCTAGGGCTGAGCAGAGGAAGGGTTGAGGATGTTGCTGTAGGCCTGAGGGCCATGAAGGCTCTGCCAGTCGGGCAAGGCTTCTGTAGTGGAAGTGGAGTGTTTACTTTTCTGCTTTTTCTTAGCAGGAGTAAACAGGGGCATTGGCCTGGTGTCTGACGCCGTGGTAGGGTCCAGAGTAACAAGTGGAAGGCTCTCGCTAGGAGGCTCTGCGTTACCTGGTTCCCCCTCGACCTCACTGAAGTCAGGATCTGTGAAGTCTCCAAGGACGTGCCTGTTGTCAGCTGGGAAGCAGCTTCCGCAATTCTTGCTGTTACCGAGGATTCAACCGAACGTCCCTCAGCTCCTAGATTGGATGCTGGCAGGGCATCTGGTAGCGGAGCAGCAGTTGCAGATGCAGACGGCTGCGGATCGTCTTGGGAACAAAAGACTGGCAGATGGAACAAGAGGTAGGGTTGTGCTCTCTGCCTAAGCAAAAGAGACAGTGACCATGGGAATCGGACACCTGCATTGGCATTTTCCCTTTTTAGCTGACATCGGCTATAAAAAGCTACAACCAAGCCTAGGCAAATTAAAATTAGGAAACAGAAAACCCCAACGGGTACTTATCTTTCAGATGTTAGCGTTGAAGGAGTGAAGTTAACGATGCGTCCGTCGTCTGCGGCTGAAAAGTTATGAGATACGTGCATGAGGACATCAGATTTAAGGGATACCGGTTTATGGACATCAGATTTAAGGGATACCGGTTTATGGCCCTACGTGTGATATCCCACAAAGCTACAGCCAAGCTGAAGCATTTGTATAGGAGCCGACGTACCGATCACCTGAGGCGGAAATCTCACACCAGAATACTGCAACATAGGAATAGAAGGACAAATCTTGTATAATGGTACTGAGGAATTTCTGGACTTTCAGAAGAGTTCAGGTCTGTAGTGAACACTAAAAATGCAGTGTGAATAAGGCTGGCTATGAATTCAGGTGACTACAGGAGGGGGTAGGTGAAATAATGGAAAAGCAGGAAGAGATTGTCAAACTATAGGGTATACTTCAGGAGATTTAAAAAAAAAAAAAAAAAAAAGCTATCAAAAATTTAAGGAGGATAGTAATATTACTGAACAATGAATGGAAATGTTGGACAGTGTCAAAATCATGTTGAGCTGGAAAAAGCGACTAAAAAACTAATTAGGACAGCTGAGACATCTGCTAATCCAGAGGTTGAAAGGAGTTGAGCAAGTTCTAAAGGTGCATAACTAATAAATCTCTAAAGTTGTGGGAGGGCTGCATAAGAACAAACTGAGGATAACTAGGAAGGAAGTAGGGCTACATCTTACTTAGTACAGTGACCTACAACATATACCAGACATACTGGGGGAACGAAACAGGCACTGGAAGATACAGGAGATGTGACAAGAAGTGATGAAGAGGTGGAAAAGTCTGCATTTGATATGTTCGGAAAGATTAGTGGCTGTCACTTACAATTAGGCAGTCAAACTCAGCTTAAGATGGTCTTGATGTTGAAGGGTAAAGGGATAAATGGAAACTTTACAATCCTGAGGAGAGAGAAGGTTGAACTAGATGCAACAGGTAGCCACATAAAGAAAGGGAAGACATTTAAGCTAAAGTCACACACAAACAAAAACATATCTGTATTCAGAAATCTGTACTGCATGAAACTCAGACCCTTTCTTCTAATTTCTCAAAAGAAGATGAAGAGGTCAGAGTCTATTATGGATGACTAGAAAGTATAAAAGTCCCAAAAGAAAGAGGGATTGTTTTGTTTCAGGACAGCTGTCCTGATGCTAAAAACTTGACTCGTGCCAACAGAGGACTGGTAACACCAATTAAAAAATAAATTCTGTTTAAGCTGGATGAATGATATTTTCTTTAACTTGGTAAAGTTACTTAATTGCGCACAGAAGCAAATAGTGATAATGGGGGCATAGACTAGGAGCAAATAATAGTAAAGGAGAAAATAAAAAGTAAATATACATAACTTTAACAGACATTAATTTCATATTTCTAAATGTAAGTTAGGACTGAATATGAGAAGGAAGCTAGTATATAAACACTAAATTACTAGCTAAACAGTTTCCTTTTCACTACTACAGTAGCCGCGGTGGTGCACCGGTTAGCAATGCCGCCTCACAGCAAGAGGTTCTCCGGTTCGATCCTCGGCTGGAGTGCCTTCTGTGCGTAGTCTGCATGTCCTCCCTGTGGTCCCATGGGTTTCCTCCTGGTGCTCCAGTTTCCTCCCATATCCCAAAGATGTAGGTGGATTGGACACTCTAAATTGCCCCTAGGAGTGAGTGAGTATGTGTGTGTGCCTTCTGTGGAAGGTTGCGCCGGGCTGGCAACTCACACCGTAAAACTTCACTACCAATCATGAGCAGACAGGTGATCCGCTGTGGAGACCCCTAACTAGGAAAAAGCCAGAAGAAGAAGAAGTAATCCTGCTACCAATTTGCAGAACTGTACACTACTCTCCTTTCAAATCTAGGATTCTAACAGAGCCTAAGCAGAGGGTATGTGTGTGTGTGTGTGTGTGTGTGTGTGTGTGTGTGTGTGTGTGTGTGTGTGTGTGTGTGTGTGTGTGTGTGTGTGTGTAATTTAATAAAACAGAAGTCAGTGATCTATTAAAACATACCTGCTAGTTTCATAGCCACAAATGTTACTGTAGTTGCAATACTCTCTAGGGATCTAAACCTTACCACAACAATAAATAGGATGTGCTGGAGGGATAGATTCCTGTCCCAGAGACTTCCCATGCTTTGGAACAAGATCCCAATCTACATAAGCAGAGCTCCTCGCTAACACTCTTCAAAAGAAACCTTGAGGAGTGGATGGGAAACAGAAAGTTTACCTCGGGGATGACTTCAGTGGCTCTGCTGGACAGAGGCACAGGGAACTAATCTAAGGGAACGGCGAAAGCTAACACATTCTGGCTAGGCTTATAAATGCCTTCGGACAGATAGCCTAGTACCCACCTATGAACCAGCTGCAAGTCTAACTATGTCAGCCTTATCATACCTCCACAGTCTAGACTAGATCTACTTCATCATATTCAAGCTACTTAACCCTTCCGAGCCCACTCGGTTCCTTTAACCTGTGCTTTGTAGTACATGATTAGATTCTCTACAAGTTGACATCTAAGCCTTCCATAGCCCATACAAAAATTACATACACACAGCCATTTCCAGTTTAAGCCCACAACAGTGGAAAACATTACGTCTTCGTGAATATAAAGAGAACATTTTCTTATCCTTGATTTGCCTTATTAAAGTTTACATGAAAGAAAAAAACTAAAAATACCTGCTTCTTTTACTCACAAGTAATCATACACAAGCAAAGTGCAGTGATTGATTCTCAGATGGGATAACTAAGCTAGGCTTAAAATGGCCCACTGGACCATTAGCCTCGTACTAACCTGTGAATCTATATGGGAAACTAAACATTCGCTTATAAAAAAAAAAAAAAAAGAAGAAGAAGAAAAAATATATATGCATTTCAGCATATGATGAATATTTGTAGACACGCAAGCATGCACACCAAGTTTTACACTTCACACAAAGTTACAGTCTGTCAACATAGAAAAGCTAAATTCTATTAGCTGCACAATATCTACTATGCATTTTTATATAATGTTCTTATATCCATATTGTGTGTACTTCTAATTTTTTTATTTTATTTTATAATTGGTATTTGTTTTCCTCAAGTCATGAATTAAAATGGCCAACTTGGATCAGTCCATCCACACACTTAACAAAAGAAAAAGTAATTCATACATACAAATACTCGTGAGCAAAACACTGAAAAAAATCCCACAATAAACCCATTTGAAAACCACAGCATGCTGGCACATGCTTTACTTGGTGTGTGATGGAATTTACAAGGTTTTCCATGGGCTATGCAACTAAGCATTCCAGACCTTGTGGTTTACAGCATGAAAGACATGAAACTACAGGCCCTTTTGCATGTTGACATTAGGGAAAGTCTCTAGGGCACCATTCTGAGACATGGGACAACTGCAGCACTGGAGTTGTCGCATACAGATACTTGTGGCTTGTAAAACACCACCATGCAGTCACACTTGAGTACAGGACCTCGGCATCAAGGCCCATTTCATTTACAGGAAAAGGAAGCCAACAGAACTAGTAGAACGATATTTGGAATAAACATGATTACAGAAGTTATTCAATTCAAAAGAACTAGATTTTGAGGCACTCTGTTTCTTCAGTCAAAACTAACAGAACATCTTAGTTGCTCGTTCAAAAAGGTTTTATGGCAAAGAAACAGGTCTTTAAAATACAGTTAAAGCAGACTTATTTGCTTTTAATACATAATCTACGTGCTGTTCTACAAGTTTCCCACAGAAAGTCAAGGCTATGAGCTGCTTTATGCTGTAGCTCAGTGTTTGATTCCCACCATCTCCTCTTGCAGAGTGTGCAGCTCTGAGGAAGGGACTTAACAGACAAGGCACACAGGTCACTTCTGAAAAGAAGCACTTTTGTCTTGTTTATCCCCTTAACAAACGAGTAAAACAATAACAAAAATTCATAGATACACAACTGAAACATATTGGGTGTGTTTGTACAAACCACTGCATCAGTTACTACAATTAAGGACACATAAAACAAAACTTCTGGTGGCAAACTATTGCTTTTCCCAGCAAAGTATGCTGTTAAGGAAGCTTAAAAAGGCATCATAAAGCCACAGTAATGTTGCTGTACTGGTAGAACAAGTTACAGAATCATCATACAGTAAAAGCGCTTACTGAAGTTCTGATTTTTATTAAGCAAGCAAAATTCTTCTAACTAGAAAGTCTGAGTGTTACTTGAGAAGGGAGATCTACACCAAATACACACTAATGGAACCTCCTTGAGATCAGTTTTATTTCAACATTTTTTTTTTTTTGTTAATATTCACTAAACATATCTTTGCTTCTGCCCTTCAGGGGTGCCATCACATAATACTTTAACATCAAATGCACTACAAAAAATAAGCAACACTAATTATGATACTCTTGGACTTGGTCCAATGATCCTCCATTACTGAAAAGAACATTCATCAAGTCTCCCTAATATCACATAAGTATTTGTAACTCCCACACAATAACAGACACCACACACACTACGAATAACCATAAGTTTTACTGAATAAAGTATTTTCATTTTATTTTTAGTCAGATACATATACTGACCAAATACTATCCTTCTTAATTTACTCTGAACCCATAATGAAACAATGCCAAACAGTCAATGCTTTAAGTACACATTTTCAAATTCACTCCACCTTCCCAAGAACCATCTGGCTTCAGCAACTGAAACACTACACTAAAGATGGCACAGTGGTACAGCAGTGCCTGGTTCTCCAGTTTGCTTCCCAACTACGGTGCTTTGTGTGTGGAGTCTGCAGGTTCTCTGTATACACGGATTTTCACCAGGTGCCCCGGTTTCCTTCCACATCCCAAAGATGTGCTTTAAGTGAATTGTTGAACATCCAGATTTCCTGTAGGGCTGTGTCTGTCTGTGTGTGTCTGTGCACTTTCATGTTTGCATCGCAAAATGGATTAGCATCTTACCCAGGATTACTTTGTCTGACTTGCACCTACTGAGAGCCAAGACAGATCCTAGATTCCCCACAATTAAAAACTGGATAAAGTCAGTACCACAAAATGGAGGAGTGATGCACTAGAGAGTTCCTGGCGAGACAAAGACGACAAAATAAATAACATCAACCAACTATACCACTAAACCTTCAAGATGTGCTAATCAATAAAACAAACAAAAAAGATAGAAGCAACCTTAGAAGCAACTTCCAAGTAAAATCTGAGGGTCTGGAAAAGTGGCAACAACTTAAGCAAACTGCACATCTCAGGCAACATCCCTGCAAAATTCCTGAAGGCCCAGTAACTATTTATTGATACTAGGGCTGATACCATCAGTAACCCAATTAAAAGTTAACCCTTCTACAGTAGGATGGATCAAAAGAACCCCCTACCATCTCAGAGTAGCCTAAAGGGTACAAGGCAAGCACAGCAAAAAATATTAGCCATAAATTATGAAACAATACCCTAGTGCTGATACAGTTCTGGAGTGGGGGTTCTGTATCACATCCAAGAATCCAATAGCTCATAGAACATCTAGTTAGGTTAAATATGTTAAATAGCATCCACAAAAGTTTTTTTTACCCCCCCCCCAGAAACCTCATATTTCTTCAAAGATGGCTTAGGATGCCCTTAGAATGTTCCAGAGGGAGAACACTACCTGCCCCACTTTCCAGTTCCTTCATCCATGGCTTAGTATATGCTTTCTACAACATGGCATATACCACACATCCTAAACATATTTATAGCCCATCCAAATGGCTAAACTTTAACTTCCACTAGAGATGGATAATAATTATTGTACGTAAATGCAAAGCTGGCGCTAGCCATACATGTTGGGGGTTGCACAAAAGTAGACTATTAATACAATTTAAGTTCAAGTTACATAACTTACCTTCAAAACCTTGCCTATCCAAAGTCTCCACAACTCCATTTACTAGCAATGACCCCACGGTACCCAAAAAAAAAAAAAGTTTTACTCTTGCTAGCACCATAACAGGCAGTTATATTTTTGGAGAGGTCACACACAACTGTATCAATCAAAAAAAAAACAGTCATCATTGCAGGAAGGTAACTAGGTTCTTTGAAGAGAAAGAGGATTCTTTTTGTTGTATAATCAGGTCAACCATTACACAAGTTGCCTAATTTTGTTTTAGCTACTGATTCTAGGCCATCAATACAGGAAGCACTGCAGAGTCACTTGCCTGCCAAAAAGGGGAGAGAATGGGTGAAGTACTTCAGAAATTTATTTTTTTCCCTGAATAATGTTTTTTTTGCTCCAAGAGCAAGTGAAGCGCTTGCTGAGAACTGCTCCAGCTACATTCAAAACTGTGTATTGAATGAAGTTGCATGTGCACAGCCATCACCTGGAACCACTTCTGTTCACTTGGCTTTACCCTCCAACTCCATTTCAAGCATGTAAAATAAAGGGATGCACATGTCTGCTCGGCAAAAATGAATTGTCCTTACTTACCTGAAGCACTTCTGGTACAGAAGCTTTTACACTGACCCCTCGGTCACATGTCTTCTACACTTCTAACTTGAGGGTACTCTAACATGTTTATGTGACAACAGCATTTTGTCTTGTTTAACAAAAATCAGCCCACAAAGTGTCTTTTGCTGCTACACAGTAGAATAGATGGGACCCTATCTACACCCAATAGGCCACCTAATCGAAAGCTTTAGTGACTAGAACTCTCATTTTGGAAAACATTTAGATTTTTTTTTACTTTGTCTTCCAAATTATCCTAACACTGGTCCCAACTAAACTGGAACCGAGTAGCTGCAACAGCTGGAAATAACCAGGCAGAAGGCACCTGCTCACAGGAGGATCATAAGAATTTCAAAAGATATACCCTAAACTGAAAACATCTCTAAAGAAAGAGATTCTTAAATCAACTTTTAAGAATGTATTACTTTCAAAGGCAACTAGTTCAACTCAGAATTAAATCTACACTATTACTGACACTCGAAACTGAAAAATGTGTATATTATTAAGATCAGCAAGCTGGAGACAGCATACACAAGACTAATACATTTCCCACAGATTATGCAAGGATTTCTAGAGCAGGGTTCAACCATCTCTACAGATTAATGTACTCCTTGCATCTTTTTTTTTTCAAACATTCCCACATCTTCAAAGACTTGAAAAAAAGATCATAAAATGGAACAACCTACAAACTCACTGAACAGTAGGGGCCGTCATGCAGATGATTCACATTTCTCCCTAATAATCCACTGATAGACAATGATTTATTGTTTTACTTCTGTTATATTACACTGTATGTCATGACTGATGAAACCTCATCAGTCAATGGTCAAAAAGCATGTCATGACTGATGAAACTTCATCAGTCAATGGTCAAAAAGCCCATGGATTAACACAATAAGCACACAATACACAGTCTTTAAAATTAACTTCCTTTAGAATGCAAGAAATTATTTTGAAGGATAGGCCATGTATTACAATTACACCCGTTTTAATAAGAAGTCAAATCATTGTGTATTTTTTAGGAATCTGCCAAGACATGGAAAGAGAACACCTTGGCAAAAATATCAGTTAATTCTGGAAACTCCACGCCATTTAGTAATGGCATGATTCCAAAACAGAATGTGTTTTTATAATGAAAGGAATGTGAGTTGTGTATTCGTTCCCAGTCTTAACCTGAATTTGTATTAATTCATGAAAAACAATTTAATGAGACTTTCAATACACATCATAAGAGATGCAACCAACATAGGCTTGAAGCAGGAATGGAACCAAAAGGAGAGAAACATATGGAAATGTGACGGAAATAATTTTGGTCTTGTCACTGGTGCTGACTCAATTGTTCTAAAAGGTCACATCAAGTTTCCTGAAAAATAATTAAAACTAACAATGCAAGGAGCACGTTCACATAATGTGAAACTGCAGACCACTAATAAATGGCCATATTGGAAGCCATTCAAAGAAGTTTTACATTATATTGAATAAATTAAAACATTTTCGCAAAGGTTAAACATTACCACCTGTGTAGGCCAGTACCACAATTTCACAAAAAATATACTTTATATCTAGCTTTTAAGGCCCTTAGGGCTCTAAAGAGTTAGATATTTGAAAATATTTCACCTAGATGGCAATCTAAAGCATTTCTCTACTACAATGGGAAACTGTACCATTTTCTCCGATAGAACATTGTTCTCAGTTTCCATTCCCATATAAATACCACATTGGAGGAACAAAATACCACATTCTGTATTATTCTATTACTATTATCATTTCTACAGTTCCAGCGTACTCACAGAAAAGTACAGTTTTGTACCTACCATAAATGTAGATGTTCGAAGATCCACATTGCTGCAGTCCTTACACTTGGGTAGTCCGCTGTCCTCGGTCGGCCTGAATATCAAAGTATAAGGCTGACGTCGGTCAAGGCGCATTTGACTGACATCAGGACGTCAGGGTACAAATGCGCATGACCGACGTCATATCCTCAGTCTTTTCTTGCCCCAGATGTCAGAAGACCCTAAAAATAAAGGTCAAAACCAAAAGACAGCAAACAAACAAACAACCACCCTTGCACTAATTATATGTACAATATATACAATATACACAATATTTACAACCCAACCCACACAACCACCTCTAACTACAGAGGGAAGGAGGGAGGGTAGGTTGATCGCAGCAATGTGGATCTCGAACATCTACATTTATGGTAGGTACAAAACTGTACTATGTTCTTTATCTCACATTGCTGCAGTCCTTACACTTGGGTAGAACCAAAGCAGAGGTAAGGGAGGATGGCCAAACTATAAGGAAGCAGGAGCTGCCAAAATGCCCTGCAAAACAGCAGTGGCAAAACCAGCCCTGGATTTAGAGTAAAGTGGTAGGTGATAATGCCTAGAGAAAGTATGCACTGAACTCCAAGTAGCTGCCTCCAAAATATCCTTGGTTGCCACCCCTCAAAAGCTGTCAAGTGGCAGTAGCCCTAGTGGAATGAGGCCTAATCCCAGCTGGAATCTCCTTGCCATGATGGGAATAACAGAAAGCAATGCAAAACCCAATCCACTTAGAAATAGTTTGTTTTGACACAGGCTTGCCCTGAGAACTCAAAGCAAAAGAAACAAATAACTGCTGAGACTGCCTGAACCCTTAGTTCTGTCCAAATAATACAACTGCCTGTGTACATCTAAAGTGTGCAAAATCTTTTCCCCTTATTTTGGGGATTTGCATAAAAAGTAGGCAATGAATAGTTTGGTTTAAAAGCCACACTAGAAACCACTTTAGGCATAAAGGAAGGATTAGTACAAAAGATACCCTATCCTTATGGAAAATTAAGAAAGGCTCAACCGCCATAAGGGCCTGCAATTCAGAAACCCTTCTAGCAGAGTAATGACCAACAAAAGGCAGTCTTCCATGATAAATATTTCAACTCAGTAGTAGCTGCAGGCTCAAAAGGTTGTAGAGTGAGTTTCTCCAACACAAAATTGAGATCCCAAGCAGGAGTAGGAGCTCTAGGGGGGTCTTATATTCTTTGCCCCTCTAAGAAATTGCTTGAACAAAGGATGAGAAAACAATGGTGGGTCACAGTCATAGTGAGCTGAAATTGCTGCAGCATGAACCTTAATAGAAGAGAAGGACAAACCTTTGTCCAGTAACTGAGTAAGATATTGAAGAGCCACACATAAATTAGGCTCAGAAACATCAAAATCCTTTGCTGCACTCCAAAATAAAAATCTCTTCCATTTATCTGCGTACACTTCCCTTGTACTAGGCCTTCTAGCTTCCAAAATCACATTCAAAACTTGTTGTGGAAGTTGAGACCCTCTATGGTTCAAAACAGAATATGCCAGGCTGTTAGGTGAAGAGAGTGAAGTTTGACATTGAGCAAATGACTGTCCTCCTGGGACAACAGGTGTGGAAT